>NC_041393.1:164617456-164619298 GCF_002162155.2 Triticum dicoccoides
ATGTCACTATTCATCCAGGGAGGCAGCATCGATCGGCTTCAGTTAGCAGCAGTAGCAAAGGAATCGCTCGATCGGGTTCAGTTAACAGCCATCGATCGATCGCTCGGGTTCAGTAACGCGTAGCCTGTAGTGCAATCGCTCGGGTTCAGTTAGAGCCCAACGCCTCGCTCGGGTTCAGTTAGAGCCAACGCCTCGCACACACGCGCATACGTGTACGAGAGAAACGTGCATCGCTCGGCCCCCGACCTCCCACCGTAACCGGGAACTCCCCGAAATTTTCCTCACCCTCGCTTCTACCATGGTTTTTTCCATCATGGACGGCCCAAAGAATGTCATGCAGCTGCGTCTCCGGCCCGCCCAGGACAAAAAGCCCATTTTCTGTCATGATTTTTTGTCATAGAAGTAGGAGCCCACCACATCTATGATGATACCGGGTTTTGTCACAATTATCGTCATAGAAGTGTCATATGTATGACAGGAAAAAAATTCGTTCGGCCCAAAATGTCATGGATGTGTCTTTTTTTTGTAGTGTTTCTAGCATTCGGTTACTTACGGCCTGTTACTGGCCTTTTCTGCTTGTGGGACAAATTCAGCCCGTGGTTACAGTCGGCCCATTTGTGGCCCATTAATATGTTGGGCCGTTTTCATAGGGTCGTCAAATACGGCCGATTAATGATGGCTCGTTATGGTTGGCCCATGAATCGACGATTCCAACTATACGGCCCATAATGCGGTCTGTTATTAGCCCATGTTTGGCCAATCGATCATATGGCACATAGAACGCCCACCGATGCTACGCCCCATAGAAGGCCCATTGTTTCTATGGCCCGTAGGAGGCCCATGGTCACTACAGTAAATATGTAGCCCATGGTTATTGTGGCCTAGTTTTAAAAAATAGGTTATTGCAGCCACTAGCAAACCGCGGAAAAAAGAACTGCACTGACTACAAGCAAACAAATAAACAAGACAACAAGGAAATAACTAAGCAAGCAACTTACGCTAGGCTATCACGGCTATTACACATATTACATCCACTGGGCATCAAAGTTCGCCACCAGTGCAAATATAGGGAACAAAGCAGCATATCATATACTGGTTGTCAAAGTTGGCAACCAGTGCAAATAAAAGCCACAGCAAAACAAGTCCATAACTGAAACCACTTCATAAGAGCTCAAGAAACAATATCCTGAGTACCCATAATGCTGGCAAGACGCTTAGCAAGCTTATTGACTTTGTCTTGTTTGGCGCTTAAATCCTCCAGCGCTTGTTGTTGCACCAAAAAGTATGCATCTAAATTCTGCAGGGACTTCCTCAGTCCTTCGGCTTCCTGTCATAGAACATCTGATCGATGTCTTTCAACTTGAAGTTGAGACTCAAGAAGTCGAACTAATTCAGGCAGTGAGTTCAAAGAGCTAGTGCCAGCAGTCACTACTAGAATCCACTTTGTTGTCGTCTGCCACTTCTTTGCCGTCAGCTAGCTTCATTGCACAGTTGTCGTCAGTTTCCACAAAGCAGACGGCAAAGAAATAGCTGATGGCAAAGAGCTTCGTTGCCGTCAGTTTCCACAAAGCAGACGGCGAAGAGCTTCGTTGCCGTCAGTTTCCACAAAGCAGACGTCAACGAAATAGCTGATGGCACAGGTTATTTTGCCATCAGCCAGTACTTTGCCGTCAGCTCGCGGACGGCAAAGAGTTCTTTGCCGTCAGCTGGCCGACGGCAAAGAAACTTGTGGGCCCACAGATGCAAGGCTGTGGCTAGGTCAGCTCTTTGCCGTCTGCCAATTCTTTGCCATCCGGTAGGCTGACGGCAAAGAGGGTAGGGGGCCCACCCGGGCACGGCGTT
>NC_041393.1:164619510-164802208 GCF_002162155.2 Triticum dicoccoides
GAGAGAGAGAGAGAGAGAGACACCAGTCTTACTTTGCAGCCCACTAGCCGGCCTAGCACTGTGTTGGCCCACTGCCAGTCGTCCTCCTCCTTGCGATAGAAGGACATGGGCGTGTGCCCGCGGCGTGCACGCACGCGCCCTGCCACCTCTTGCCTGGCTGCCTGCGTCCCCGATGCCCTGGATGCCTTCGTGCATGCCATGCAACCTCCCCGACCGCCTCGCACTCTCCCCATGCTCCTTCCCCTCCCCTGCTCTCTCCACCGAGCACAGCCGTCGCCGCTGTTCGCCGTAGGCACGGCCACCATCCACCTATCGCCTTGTCGACACGTCCACGAGCTCCGCCTCGACTCCTCGACCTCCTCGACAAGCCGCACGCCGTTGGACACATCGCAATGTACTCATCATTGTCGCCTTCAAGCTCGGACGCCAGAGATCGTGTCCATCGGCCCGACGATACGTCCATTTTGCATCATGCTTTTATATCAATATTTATTGCATTATGGGCTGTTATTACATGTTATGTCACAATACTTATGGCTATTCTCTATTATTTTACAAGGTTTATCATGAAGAGGGAGGATGCCGGCAGCTGGAATTCTGGCTGGAAAAGGAGCAAATATTGGAAACCTATTCTGCACAGCTCCAAAAATCCTGAAACTCCATGGAAGTTACTTTTGGAATTAATAAGAATTATTGAGCGAAGAAAACACCAGAGGGGGCCCACACCTTGGCCAGGAGGGCGGGGGCGCGCCCACCCCTACTGGGCACGCCCCTATCTCCTGGGCCCCCTGGTGGCCCTCCGGTGCCCATCTTCTGCTATATGAAGGCTTCTACCCTGGAAAAAAATTATAAGCAAGCTTACGGGACAAAACTCCGCCGCCACGAGGCGGAACCAATCTAGGGCTCTGGCGGAGCTGTTCTGCCGGGGAAACTTCCCTCTGGGAGGGGGAAATCATCACCATCGTCATCACCAACGATACTCTCATCGGGAGGGGGTCAATCTTCATCAACATCTTCACTAGCACCATCTCCTCTCAAAACCCTAGTTCATCTCTTGTATCCAATCTTGTATCAAAACCACAAATTGGTACCTGTGGGTTGCTAGTAGTGTTGATTACTCCTTGTAGTTGATGCTAATTGGTTTACTTGGTGGAAGATCATATGTTCAGATCCTTAATGCATATTAATACTCCTCTGATCATGAACATGAATATGCTTTGTGAGTAGTTACGTTTGTTCCTGAGGACATGGGTGAAGCCTTGCTATTAGTAGTCATGTGAATTTGGTATTCGTTCGATATTTTGATGAGATGTATGTTGTCTCTCCTCTAGTGGTGTTATGTGAAAATCGACTACATGACACTTCACCATTATTTGGGCCTAGAGGAAGGCATTGGGAAGTAATAAGTAGATGATGGGTTGCTAGAGTGACAGAAGCTTAAACCCTAGTTTATGTGTTGCTTCATAAGGGGCTGATTTGGATCCACTAGTTTCATGCTATGGTTAGGTTTACCTTAATACTTCTTTTGTAGTTGCGGATTCTTGCAATAGGGGTTAATCATAAGTGGGATGCTTGTCGAAGTAAGGGCAGCACCCAAGCACCGGTCCACCCACATATGAAATTATCAAAGTACCGAACGCGAATCATATGAGCGTGATGAAAACTAGCTTGACGATAATTCCCATGTGTCCTCGGGAGCGCTTTTCTCATTATAAGAAATTGTCCAGGCTTGTCCTTTGCTGCAAAATGGATTGGGCCACCTTGCTGCACTTTATTTACTTTCATTTCTTGTTACCCGTTACAAATTATCTTATCACAAAACTATCTGTTACCTACAATTTCAGTGCTTGCAGAGAATACCTTACTGAAAACCGCTTGTCATTTCCTTCTGCTCCTCGTTGGGTTCGACACTCTTACTTATCGAAAGGACTACGATAGATCCCCTGTACTTGTGGGTCATCAAGACTCTTTTCTGGCGCTGTTGCGGGGGAGTGAAGCGCCTTTGGTGAGTGGAATTTGGTACGGAAACATTTATATAGTGTGCTAAAATTTTCTGTCACTTGTTATTATGGAAACTAATCCTTTGAGGGGCTTGTTCGGGGTATCTTTACCTCGACCAGTAGAGCAAAGAGTTGCTCCTCAACCTACTGAAAATATTTACTTTGAGATTCCTTCAGGTATGATAGAGAAACTGCTAGCTAATCCCTTTGCAGGAGATGGAACATTGCATCCCGATTTACACCTTATCTTTGTGGATGAAGTTTGTAGATTATTTAAGCTTGCAGGTATTCTTGATGATTTTGTCAAAAGTAAGGTCTTCCCTTTATCTTTGAAGGGAGATGCATTGACATGGTATATGCTATGTGATGATACGGGATCTTGGAACTATAAAAGATTGAAGTTGGAATTTCACCAGAAGTTCTATCCTATGCATCTTGTTCATCGTGATCGTAATCACATATATAATTTTTGGCCTCGCGAAGGAGAAAGCATAGCTCAAGCTTGGGGGAGGCTTAAGTCAATGTTATATTCATGCCCCAATCATGAGCTCTCAAGAGAAATGATTATTCAAAAAAATTATGCTCAGCTTTCTCTCAATGATCGCACCATGCTCGATACTTCTTGTGCTGGTTCTTATATGTTGAAGACTACTGAATTCAAGTGGGATTTATTGGAAAGAATTAAACGCAACTCTGAAGATTGGGTTTCCGACGATGGTAAGGAGTGAGGTATAACACCTAGGTTTGATTGTGTTAAATCTTTTATGGATACCAATGCTTTTCGTGGATTTAGCGCTAAGTATGGACTTGACTCTAAGATAGTAGCTGCTTTTTGTGAATCTTTTGCTACTCACGTTGATCTCCCTAAGCAAAAGTGGTTTAAATATAAAGCATAATTGGTTTGCTACCAATATTTGGCTTGCCAAATGTTGGCATTGCCAAATATTGGCAATACCAAGACTTGCCAACTATTGGCAACTTTATGTGAGATAGACAAGACCAACCAAGTAGTAGCCAATATTTGGCACAATGCCTAACACTGGCCTGCCAATTTTTGGCAGCAAACCAATTATGCTCATAATCCTCCCATTGAAGTAAAAGTAGTTGCACCTATTACAGTTGAAGAAAAGACTATCACTTATAATGATCCTATTGTTCCTACTACTTATGTTGAGAAACCACCTTTTCCTGTTAGGATGAAGGATCATGCTAAAACTTCAACTGTTGTTCATAAGAGTAATACTAGAACTTATACACCCACTGAGCAAATTAAAGTTGAACCTAGTATTGCTATGGTTAAAGATTTCTTGGATGATAATTTAGATGGGCATGTTATTTACTTCTGTGAACAGGCTGCTAATATTGCTAGACTAGATGCTAAGTACATAGACCTGTTGTAGGCATGCTTGTTATTTCTGTTAAAATAGGAGATCATTGTTATCATGGTTTATGTGATATGGGTGCTAGTGCTAGTGCAATACCCTTTGACTTATATACAGAAATTATGCATGATATTGCACCTGCTGAAATAGAAGATATTGATGTTACTATTAAGCTTGCCAATAGGGGCACCATTAAGCCAGTCGGGATTGTTAGAGATGTTAAAGTCTTGTGTGGAAAGGTTAAATATCCTGCTGATTTTCTTATTCTTGGTTCCCCACAAGATGACTTTTGTCCCATTATTTTTGGCAGACCCTTCTTGAATACTGTTAATGCTAGGATTGATTGCAAAAAGGATGTTGTTACAATTGGCTTAGGGGATATGTCTCATGAGTTCAATTTTGCTAAGTTTCGTAGGCAACCCCGTGATAAAGAATCACCTAGTAAGGATGAGATTATTGGTCTTGCTTCTATTACCGTGCCTCCTACTGATCCGTTAGAACAATATTTTCTAGACCATGAAAATGATATGTCTATGAATGAAAGAAGGGAAATAGATGAAGTGTTCCTTCAACAGGGTCCTATTCTAAAACACAACCTACCTGTTAAAATCCTAGGGGATCCCCCTCCACCCAAGGGTGATCCCGTGTTTGAGCTCAAACCATTACCTGATAATCTTAAGTATGCTTATCTAGATGAAAAGAAAATATATCTTGTTAATATTAGTGCTAACCTTTCAGAGAAAGAAGAAGAAAAGATTATTGAAAACTCTGAAGAAGCATCATGCTACTATTGGATATACTCTGGATGATCTTAAGGGCATTAGTCCCACTCCATGTCAACACAAAATAAAAGTGGAGAAAGATGCCAAACCAGTTAGAGATCCTCAACGACGGCTAAATCCTAAGATGAAAGAACTGGTAAGAAAGGAGATACTAAAGCTCCTTGAGGCAGGTATAATTTATCCCGTTGTTGATAGTGATTGGGTAAGTCTTTTCCATTGTGTACCTAAGAAGGGAGGTATTACTGTCATTCCTAATGATAAAGATGAATTAATCCCGCAAAGAATTATTACAGGTTATAGGATGGTAATTGATTTCCGTAAATTAAATAAGGCTACTAAGAAAGATCATTACCCTTTACCTTTTATTGATCAAATGCTAGAAAGATTATCCAAACATACACATTTTTGCTTTCTAGATGGTTATTCTGGTTTCTCTCAAATACCTGTGTTAGTGGAGGATCAATCAAAAACTACTTTTACTTGCCCTTTTGGTACTTTTGCTTATAGATGTATGCCTTTTGGTTTATGTAATGCACCTGCTACCTTCCAAAGATGCATGATGACTCTATTCTCTGACTTTCATGAAAAGATTTGTGAGGTATTCATGGATGATTTCTCCATTTATGGATCCTCTTTTGATGATTGCTTGTGCAACCTTGATCGAGTTTTGAAGAGATGCGAAGACACTAATCTTGTCTTGAATTGGGAAAAGTGCCGCTTTATGGTTCATGAAGGCATTGTCTTGGGGCATAAGATTTCCGAGAGAGGTATTGAAGTTGATAAAGCTAAAGTTGATGCTATTGAAAAGATGCCATGTCCCAAGGACATAAAAGGTATAAGAAGTTTCCTTGGTCATGCCTGTTTTTATAGGAGGTTCATTAAGGACTTTTCTAAAATCTCTAGGCCTCTAACTAATTTATTGCAAAAAGATATTCCTTTTGTCTTTGATGATGATTGTGTAGAAGCATTTGAAATACTTAAGAAAGCTTTGATCACTGCACCTATTGTTCAGCCACCTGATTGGAATTTACTTTTGAAATTATGTGTGATGCTAGTGATTGTGCTGTAGGTGTTGTTCTAGGGCAAAGAGTTGATAAGAAATTGAATGTTATCCAGTATGCTAGTAAAACTCTTGATACTACCCAGAGAAATTATGCTACTACTGAAAAAGAGTTCTTAGCAGTCGTATTTGCATGTGACAAGTTTAGACCTTACATTGTTGATTCCAAAGTTACTATTCACACTGATCATGCTGCTATTAAATATCTTATGGAAAAGAAAGATGCTAAGCCTAGACTTATTAGATGGGTTCTCTTGATCCAAGAATTTGATTTGCATATTATTGATAGAAAGGGAGCTGAGAACCCCGTTGCAGACAACTTGTCTAGGCTAGAGAATGTTCTTGATGACCCACTACCTATTGATGATAGCTTTCATGATGAACAATTAGCGGTCATTAATGCTTATCGTACTGCTCCATGGTATGCTGATTATGCTAATTACATTGTTGCTAAATTTATACCACCTAGTTTCACATACCAGCAAAAGAAAAAGTTCTTTTATGATTTAAGACATTACTTCTGGGATGACCCACACCTTTATAAAGGAGTAGATGGTGTTATTAGACGTTGTGTACCTGAGCATGAACAGGAATAGATCCTACGCAAGTGTCACTCTGAACCATATGGAGGACACCACGCTGGAGATAGAACTGCGCATAAGATATTGCAATCCGGTTTTTATTGGCCTACTCTCTTCAAAGATGCTCGTAAGTTTGTCTTGTCTTGTGATGAATGTCAAAGAATTGGTAATATTAGTAGACGTCAAGAAATGCCTATGAACTGTTCTTTTGTTATTGAACCATTTGATGTTTAGGGCTTTGATTATATGGGACCTTTTCCTGCCTCTAATGGTTACACACATATTTTAGTTGCTGTTGATTACGTTACTAAGTGGGTAGAAGCTATTCCAACTAGTAGTGCTGATCATAACACCTCTATTAAGATGCTTAAAGAAGTTCTTTTTCCGAGGTTTGGAGTCCCTAGATATCCTATGACTGATGGTGGTTCACATTTTATTCATGGTGCTTTCCATAAGATGCTTGCTAAGTATGATGTTAATCATAGAATTGCATCTCCTTGTCACCCGCAGTCTAGTGGTCAAGTAGACTTGAGCAATACAGAGCTCAAATTAATTTTGCAAAAGGCTGTGAATATATCTAGAAAGAATTGGTCCAAGAAACTTGATGATGCGTTATGGGCCTATAGAACTGCGTATAAAAATCCTATGGGTATGTCTCCGTATAAGATGGTTTATGGAAAAGCATGTCACTTACCTCTTGAACTTGAACATAAAGCATATTGGGCTATTAAAGATCTCAACTATGACTTCAAACTTGTCGGTGAGAAGAGGTTATTTGATATTAGCTCACTTGATGAATGGAGAACTCAAGCCTATGAGAATGCCAAGCTGTTCAAAGAAAAAGTTAAAAGATGGCATGACAAAAGGATACAAAAGCATGAGTTTAACGTAGGTGATTATGTGTTGTTATTCAACTCTCGTTTAAGATTTTTTACAGGAAAACTTCTCTCTAAATGGGAAGGTCCTTACGTTATCGAGGAGGTCTATCATTCCGGTGCCCTAAAAATCAACAACTTCGAAGGCACAAGTCCGAGGGAGGTGAACGGTCAAAGAATCAAACATTATATCTCAGGTAATCCTATCAATGTTGAAACTAATATTATTGAGATCGTAACCCCGGAGGAATACATAAGAGACACTTTCCAGAACGTTTCAGACTCCGAAAAGGAATAGGTATGTGGTACGGTAAGTAAACCAATTCCAAAACAATTCTAATGGCAATTTTCCTCCATTTTGGAATATTTAAGAATTTTGGAAAGAAAGAAGTAATCTGGGAAGGACACGAGGCCTCCACGAGGGTGGAGGGCGCGCCTACCCTTACTGGGCGCCCCCCCTGTCCCGTGGGCACCTCGTGTGCCTCCCGGACTCCGTTTTCTTGCATGTTACGTATTTTGGTCAGTAAAAATTCATTATATAATCTCCTGAAGGTTTTGACCACTGTATCACGCAAATATCCTTTGTTTTCGTTTTGAGCTGTTTTTTTGACAGATCTAGAGCACCATGACGTCGCCCTCCTTCAACAACGAAGACAAGGATGCTTGGCTATTGAAGATAGAGCTGAAAATAGAAGAACCGAATAAGATCAACAAGGATGAAGGGATCAAGAAGGCCACGGAGGATCAAGCTCCGGCGATGGAAGAAGAAGACATCCCTCAACCTCTACCTAACCTCTTTACTCCAACTGAGATTGAAGCTTTCAAGATGATTGAGTTAGCTCGCATACAAAACAAGTATCTCATGCAGGAAAATATTTTGTGGAAGGATCATATTGTCGGACTCAAGGGCATCATCCGCAAGTTGGAGGAGCTTTTACGCTCGGTGTGCGATTATCCACCATCATCGTCACCACGTCCTTCACCTCTGAGGACATAATCACATGGGTATGGGCACTCCCCTTGGCAACTTCCAAGCTTGGGGGAGGTGCCCCGATATCGTATCACCATCACACCCTATCTTTACCGTTTTACTTAGTTCGATCCTTTTAGTAATATCTCAATCTAGTAGATTGAAGTTTTGGTATGAAGTAGTTTTGAGTTTTGCTTTGTGATCTCTTTATGTAATCGAATCCGCGAGCTATCTATAATAAAGATTAGTGTTGAGTCAAGGGCTTTGCTATCTTGCTATGATCTTGAGGAAGTAGAAAGAATAAAAAGAGTAAAAGAGTTCATATTGATTTTATGGATAGTAATGACTTCACATATAAAGAGTATGAGGCATAAAAGTTGTTGAGAGTTGACAAACATAGTTTTGGTCATCCTTGCAATTAATAGGAGGTAATAAAGAAAGAGAGGTTTTCACATATAAATATACTATCTTGGACATATTTTATGATTGTGAGCACTCATTAAGTATGACATGCTAAAGAGTTGATGTTGGACAAGGAAGACAATGTAATGGTTTAGGTTTTCTCACATCTTAGTTAAAGTATATTGTCATTGATCTTCCCAACATGTTGAGCTTGCCTTTCCCCCCTCATGCCAGCCAAAATTCCTTGCACCAAGTAGAGATACTACTTGTGCTTCCAAATATCCTTGAACCCAGTTTTTGCCATGAGAGTCCACCATACCTACCTATGGATTGAGTAAGATCCTTCAAGTAAGTTGTCATGTTGCAAGCAATAAAAATTGCTCTCTAAATATGTATGACTTATTAGTGCGGAGAAATTAAGCTTTATACGATCGTGTGATATGGAAGTAATAAAAGCGACGGACTGCATAATAAAGGTTCATATCACAAGTGGCAATATAAAGTGATGTTCTTTTGCATTAATATTTTGTGCATCCAACCGTAAAAGCACATGACAACCTCTGCTTCCCTCTGCGAAGGGCCTATCTTTTACTTTATGTTTTTACTTTATGCAAGAGTCAAGGTGATTTTCACCTTTCCCTTTTTCATTTTATCCTTTGGCAAGCACCTCGTGTTGGTAAGATCCTGATATATATATATCCAATTGGATGTAAGTTAGCATGAATTATTATTGTTGACATCACCCAAAGGTGAATACGTTGGGAGGCAACACAATAAGCCCCTATCTTACTCAGTGTCCGATTAAAACTCCATAACCACAAGTATTGCGTGAGTGTTAGCAATTGTAGAAGACTATATGATAGTTGAGTATGTGGACTTGCTGAAAAGCTCTATTCCTGACTCTTTCTCATGTTATGATAAATTGCAATTGTTTCAATGATTGAGATTATAGTTTGCTAGTTCCCAATGAAGTTTATGAACCACACTTGACATTGTGAATCGATCGTTACTTGAGCATAAGAAATCATATGACAAAATCTATATATGTTGCTGTTATAAGAATGATCATGATGCCCTCATGTCCGTATTTTATTTTTATCGACACCTCTATCTCTAAACATGTTGACATATTTTCCGATTTCGACTTCCGCTATAGGACAAGTGAGGTCTAAGCTTGGTGGAGTTGATACGTCCATTTTGCATCATGCTTTTATATCAATATTTGTTGCATTATGGGCTGTTATTACACGTTATGTCACAATACTTATGGCTATTCTCTCTTATTTTACAAGGTTTATCATGAAGAGGGAGGATGCCGGCAGCTGGAATTCTGGATGGAAAAGGAGCAAATATTGGAAGCCTATTCTGCACAGCTCCAAAAATCCTGAAACTCCACAAAAGTTACTTTTGGAATTATTAAGAATTATTGAGTGAAGAAAACACCAGAGGGGGCCCACACCCTGGCCAAGAGGGTGGGGGGCGTGCCCACCCCTACTGGGCGCCCCCCTATCTCCTGGGACCCCTGGTGACCCTCCGGTGCCCATCTTATGCTATATGAAGGCTTTTACCCTGGAAAAAAAATCATAAGCAAGCTTACGGGACGAAACTCTGCCGCCACGAGGCAGAACCTTGGCGGAACCAATCTAGGGCTCCGGCGGAGCTGTTCTGCCAGGGAAACTTCCCTCCGGGAGGGGGAAATCATCACCATCGTCATCACCAACGATCCTCTCATCGGGAAGAGGTCAATCTCCATCATAATCTTCACCAGCACCATCTCCTCTCAAAACTCTAGTTCATCTCTTGTATCCAATCTCGTATCAAAACCACAAATTGGTACATGTGGGTTGCTAGTAGTGTTGATTACTCCTTGTAGATGATGCTAATTGGTTTACTTGGTGGAAGATCATATGTTCAGATCATTAATGCATATTAATACTCCTCTGATCATGAACATGAATATGCTTTGTGAGTAGTTACGTTTGTTTCTGAGGACATGGGTGAAGTCTTGCTATTAGTAGTCATGTGAATTTGGTATTCGTTCGATATTTTGATGAGATGTATGTTGTCTCTCCTCTAGTGGTGTTATGTGAACGTCGACTACATGACACTTCCCCATTATTTGGGCCTAGAGGAAGGCATTGGGAAGTAATAAGTAGATGATGGGTTGCTAGAGTGACAGAAGCTTAAACCCTAGTTTATGCGTTGCTTCATAAGCGGCTGATTTGGATCCACTAGTTTCATGCTATGGTTAGGTTTACCTTAATACTTCTTTTGTAGTTGCGGATTCTTGCAATAGGGGTTAATCATAAGTCGGATGCTTGTCGAAGTAAGGGCAGTACCCAAGCACCGGTCCACCCACATATCAAATTATCAAAGTACCGAACGTGAATCATATGAGCGTGATGAAAACTAGCTTGACGATAATTCCTATGTGTCCTCGAGAGCGCTTTTCTCATTATAAGAAATTGTCCAGGCTTGTCCTTTGCTACAAAAAGGATTGGGCCACCTTGCTGCACTTTATTTACTTTCATTGCTTGTTACCCGTTACAAGTTATCTTATCACAAAACTATCTGTTACCTACAATTTCAGTGCTTGCAGAGAATACCTTACTGAAAACCGCTTGTCATTTCCTTCTGCTCCTCGTTGGGTTCGACACTCTTACTTATCGAAAGGACTACGATAGATCCCCTATACTTGTGGGTCATCATGTGATGACTCTAGACCTTCCCCGAGCTCGCTGAGATCCTCGTCCGACTCGTCGTGAGCTCCTATACCGACGCCCCTGCCCCCATGCTCAATAGCTCAGCTTAGCCCTTGTTTCTATCGAGGCTGAGACCTCGCCGATGCCGGACATGTCGCTGTCGTCGTTTTGGACTGCCTCTGTCCAAACTGAGCGCGTCACTTCACTCAGGGCACTCCCAGGAAGCCGTGGACCTCACTAGCTCATCCTGAGATGCATCGTAGTGCCTAACCCGCTGACGCCGAATGCTGCCGCCACGAGATCGACTTCGGCGAGCTCGCTCTAGCCTAGCTCCTCCCGCTCGCACCATTTGACGCGGACGAGTCTCCTTGTTCCGTAGATGGCCTCGGCCTTCGATTTGGTCGCCGTGGCACGAAACCCGAATGCCTCCACCGTCTCTAGCCTCGCCGGCGACGAGCCGCGGGTCGATTCCGGCGAGTTTGACCTCGGTTGGCTGGGTTTGACTCCCCTCTGAGTCACTGACTTCTGGGCCCAGCCTCTGGTTTAATTAAGCTTATTTGGTAATTAGCACTAACAATCTATGTTAATTAGTTAAGACACTGACACGCGGGTCCCACCGTTAGGTTTGACCTGGACAGGGTAAGTTGACCTATTAACCTCCGCATTACGTCATGCTAACGCAGTAAATATTTTTTGGGATTTAAAATAAATCAGAAATGATTTATTTATTTCAGAAAATAATCTATAACTCCAAATGAAATAAGTTATATATGAAAAAATGATCAGAAAAATCCAATCTATCCATCTATACCATTTTCATGCATGTTAGAACAACTTATGACCACTATTTAGGACAAATCAAATGAATGGCATTTGAATATTAACATGTGGAGTTTGAATTTGAACGTAGGGTTCAAACCAACTTCATTTAAATTGTTGCTAGTTGCACTAGCTCAAACACACTCATTTTGCCATGATCATGCATCATATTGTGCATTGCATTGATTGTGTTCCTTCTCTGTTGTCGGTGGTTGTTTCCTCTCGATGGACATTTTCCAAAGTTGAGATCAATGACACTGATGAAGAGCTATACTATCTTTAGAAGTGCCAGGCAAGCAAAAACCCCTTGTTCATTCTGATACAATCCCATTCCCTCACTCCTGCTCTTTGTTATTGCTTAGGACAACAACGATTCAACTGTTACATGTTGCGGTAGTTGAACCCCTTTCCTCTGCATGACCTATCTTTGCCACAGTAAATAGTTGAAACCAACTAGCATGAGTAGGATTTGTTTGAGCCATGATGTGCCTACTCATTCATGCTTGTTGTTATGCCTGCTATGCTTAGAGTTGTGTCAGATCCGATTCATCTGGGATGGATTGGAATGGTGTGAACATGTCCTACTATTGAGAGCTAAGTGTGTGAACACGATTTGGTAAAGGTATCGATGAGAGGCCATGTAGGAGTACATGGTGGGTTGTTTCATTGGATCCGTCCTTAGGAACTGAGTTCTATATGTGTGATTCAAGATCAGCTACTACCACACATTGGGATCCTTAATTGACTCTCTCATCTTATTAATCGCCCTTGTCCTCTGTCCAGGAGTTGCAAGTAGTTTCTGGTGATTGTAGTATACTGGGCCGTGCACAGTGCTGACCCTAAGGGTGGGCTGTGATGCAGTAGGTACGTGGCCCAGTGTACCGAGATGTCCGTTTGGTGCCTCAGGAACCTTGCACACATCGTTTGGGGCCGTAAGTGGAAACCTCGGCCGGACTCCCTGTGGATGGAACCTGAATAGGCGATAAACCTTGACTAGGGACTTGTGTGGTTAGTCAGGTCGTGGCCGACACCCTCGCCAGGCTTCCGCTTGAAGGTTGCCGAGATACATGATGTGTACATTGCGGTAAGTGGCGAGAGCGTGTGTGAAGAAGTACACACCCCTGCAGGGTTGACATCATCTATTCGAATAGTCGCGTCTGCGGTAAAGGAATACTTGGTTGCTTATGCAGTTCATAGACAAGTGAAAGTGGATACTCTAAAATGCGCAAGATAAGCATGAGTGCTATGGATGGCCTTCTCGTAGGGAGACGGGAGCAGATCCATAGTGGTGTATTGATATGGTGAATATGTGGACTCGTGTGCGCCACCTCAAAAGAGTTACCAGCAGTCGTAGTACAGGATAGCCACTGAGTCAAAGCTGGCTTGCTACAGTTAAACTCCACCCCCCTATGTTGATACTAATGCATATGTAGCTAGTTCTGATGTAAGTCTTGCTAGGTACATACTCACGTTTTCTTAATTTATGTTTTGCAGAGAGACTTCAGTCTCACTACTAGTTTTGCGTGGACTTCGATGTTTAGCTTGTTACCTCAGCTATGATCTTGTACCCTTGGGAGGGTCTTGTAGATAGTTAGTCTTCTCAGCCTTTTTCATTTGTAGTTGTCTGTACTTAGACATGTTATGCTTCCATTGCTTGTATGCTCTATATGTTGGGTCATGTGACCCCTGTTTGTAATAAATGCTATGTGGCTCTTCTGGGCATTTATCTATATGAGTTGTTGAGTTATGTTGTTATGCCATGTTGTATCTACACATATCGTGCATGTTATGCGTATGTGTACCGTATATTGGTATGTGTGGGATCCGACAATCTAGTTGTTTATCCTTGGTAGCCTCTCTTATGGGGAAATGTCTCCTAGTGCTTCCACTAAGCCATGGTAGCTTGCTACTGCTCCGGAACACATAGGTTGGTCGGCATGTGTCCTTCTTCTTTCCTTTGTCTGTCCCTTCGGGGTAATGCCACGCGTTGTTCCTTTAAGTCCCTGTAGCTTGCTACGACTTGGGTTCATACGTTGATGATCGACACGTTCATTGCTGAGTCTTATATGCTTGTCCCTGTAAGTTAGTGCCACTTTGGGTTCACAACTAGTCATGTCAGCCTGGGTTCTCTGTCATACATATGGATGCTAGTGACACTATCATATACGTGAGCCAAAATGCACAAATGGTCCTGAGTTAGGTAAGGTGGCACCCGTGGGAATACCGTGCGTGAGACCGCAAAGTGATATGATGTGTTACATGCTAGATCGGTGTGACTTAGGATCGGGGTCCTGACATCGGCGGATGGGATGGGAGGGGGGACCATGGCTTAGGGATGCGCTTGTTCGAAATGTGGGGTAAGTTATGAAAGTACCCCACCGGTTTGAGCTAGGCGGTTCTTTCGGTTCAGGGGTATCACGGGCATTTCACGTGTCGGGATTTCACAGGAGGTGGGAGTTTTTGCGCGCATTGTAATTTTGGGATAGCAAGGCGCGGGTTGAGATGGAGGGAGTTTTCGGAGCACAACAAGACGAAGATATATCTTAAATATTTCAGGGGTAACAAGGCATGGGTTGAAGAGGCAGGAGTTTCGCAGCACGATAGACAGAGATGCTAGCTTGAAATTTCGGCATAACAAGGCGCGGCTTGAAATTTGGGAGAACAAGCTTAACATGTACAAAAAAAGATAATTCGCACCTCATCACTAGAGAGAGCCATGTCCCATTTTACTATATTACCAGAAATGCATTCAAATACAACAACAATAAAACTAAAAAAATCGGGACAACAAATATAACGTGTACAGTACCAAATCAATTTGCACTTCCCTCAACAATAAAAAAACAATTCATGTTGTCTAGCATATGGACTAAATATGAGTACATTTTCCCTGTTTGAATGGGATTATACTCGGGTTAGTTATACAACCATCTAAATATTATCTTCAAAACACATGACATGAATATTGGAGTAGTAAATTCATATATAAATACGAACTACATTTACATATCTCAAATTCAAATATATGTATCCATTTTATGTTGAGTTCAAATCATAGTACATGTATGCTCTAGCTAGATGTTCGGAATCTAAACCATGTATGATACTACGTACAATGTGTTTAACATGCACAACACACACACGAACACCATTTAGACTAGTAAGGTACACGTGCATTGCATGCATGAGATTTGGCAACCAAATTATAAATAAATACCACATTATAGCATGTAAGCTTTGAGTCATATATGCATGATGTAGATGTTCATTTAATTCTTATAATTCATCTCATTCAAAATTAATTAGTTTTTATAAAAAAAGCTAATCTATTTTGAGATTCATGGAACTGTACTTTGTAAAGCATAAAAGTAAAAACAAATAATGGAAATTCATGTAGAAAAAAATTTGGGCAATTATGATACAGAAGATTCTAGAACAAAGGAGAAGTGCTTGTGTTTTGAGGTTTGTGCATTATGCTTAAGTTCAACCATGGAGTCTTCTATATTGTACATGTGGCAAAATCTGGTGCATTCTAGATGATATCCAACGGCCAGTATTGCTAGGATGAAGGCTCCACACCTTCCCTTTTCATGTAAATTTAATGATAATAAAACCTTGGCTTCTTATGCTAATTGTATATATGATTACTGTGATGTGGAACAAATAGAAGAATTCGTTGCTTTTAAGGGTGCTTATGAAACTGAATCTTTGTTTGAAAAGTGTGAAAAATATGATGATGATGTTTACAGACCTAAAAATTATGCTTAACTTAAATATTGCTATGAGAATTATGAATATAATTCCGATATTGATGCATTTTATTGAGAAAGTCTCTGTTGTCCAAGAAGAGATTAATATTTTGCAGGAATCTATGGAAGAACAAATAGATGACACCGTGAGCTCATAGATGAAAAAGATGACGAGGAGAGGGAAGAACAAAAGAAGGAAGAGCATATTAGCTACATGTGCCTTTCTAATGAGAGTAACTCTTCAACTCATACATTGTTTAATTTCCCTTCGTGCTTACCGAAGGATGATTGCTACGATCCTTGGATTTGTTTGAAATATACCTTTTTGATGAACTTGATGCTTGCTATGCTTGTGGCCATGATGCCATTATGAATTATGCTTATGGAGATGAACTTACTATAGTTCCTTCCTTATGTTAAGAATGAAATTTTCGCTATTGCACCCACGCATGCTAGTCCTATTATCTTTTTGAATTCTCCCAACTACACTATATCGGAAAAGTTTGCGCTTATTAAGGACTATATTGATGGGTTGCGTTCTACTTGTACATGATGATTTTGATAAATATAATATGCATGTGCTTGCTGCTCCTACTTGCAATTATTATGAGAGAGGAACTACATATCCGCCTCTCTATGTTTCCAATACGATAAAATTGCAAGAAACTGCTTATACTATGCATTGGGCTTTACTTCGTGTGCCTGAATAGTTCTTTTATGACATGCCGATGCATATGAAGAGAGTCAGACTTTGTTTGTGCATGATATATGTTACTTTGTGCTCACTGCTAAATCACAAATCATTGTTAATTAAAATTGGCTTTGATATACCTTGGGATCCAGGTGGATCCATTACTTGAGCACTATATGCCTAGCTTAATGGATTTAAAGAAAGCGCTCCCAGGGAGACAACCTTGAAGTTTTAGAGAGTCATTTTTTCTATTGTGTGCTTTTAAAAACCCGGCTGGAAGAAGCTGCATGAGAAGAGCAGTTCCTTGCTGAAGATGTTGCGCGCCCTCATCATGGAACAGAAGGAGGAGTTGGTGAAGCTCCGCATCAAGCACCCGGCTACTGTCAAGGTACGTAATGCAGCCGTGGAAGAGATGATGAAGGCTCGCGTCGAGAAATCCCGCCTCATGGACAGAATGAAGAAGATGGCGGAGGAGATGCATGAGCAGATGGAGGTCGTAGAGGCAATGAAGAAGCAGTTACGACTCCGCGGACAGCAACCCTTCATGTAGTAGAGAGCAGCGCCCTAGACTTCGTGTGTGCGTCTTCCTTCTTTTTGGGGGGATAATCTTCCTTCTTCTTTTGCTCCTGTGTTTCTTCTTTTGCTTCGTGTGTTTCACCACACGTGTCACGTTCTCCGCGAGGCATGAATAGAATAATGCTAACAATGAGCGGCGCCGTGGGATCAATGACTAGCAAATTAGATCATTTTTATCGCCATATCGCACTGGGTTGCCGTGTTTCATGCTCCTCCGTTGTACTAGTACTCCAGTGGAAAACTTGAGTATATCGCACGCTTCTTTGCTCCTCCTCGGGTTGTCTGCAACATTTATATGAGTAGTCAAATCACAAGGCCCCGCCTTCCAGCAGTAATGAGCCGTCAAAAATCACAAAGGCCCTCGCCTCTCATGAAACCGACCAAGCGAGACTGCCCCGCCCACTGGTACGCGTCGGTGCTATAAAAATGGTTTTTAACTCCTTTCTGTGATGGCATTCGGAACCGTCACCTAGTGAGTGTGGGTGATAGGGGGTCCTTCCCACACGACCTAGAAACCATTGGGGATATGCCCTCCTGGCACACACACTTGGCAAAATAAGGTCATGTGCAACCGACGAGCGAGCAAATACGGTTATACGTATAGTAGTGCTCAAAAAATACAATTATACAGGCGAAATTGTTTCCGGTCATAAGTACATCCCACACAGTCAATCCCCGCTAAACGTTTATGTCCGTATATACATCCCACACAATCGCTGCAAGGAAAACGTTTCCGTTCATAGGTACATCACACACAATTTTCCCTGTTAAATCATTTGTGATAGCATTCCCATCGCACACAATATTAATAATTTTATCGTTTACGTTATTGAATGCATCACACACGGTGCATAGAAGAAACTGTGTGGCAAAGTCTATCCATCACACACAGCTTTTATGCGGTAAACGCTTGCGCAAGGTGGCCTAACGCAAATAGTTTTGAAGAGAATGTCGTGTGTGATTGTTCATCGATCCAACACGGTTTATTCCTAGAAACTGTGTGCATTGCCTTAGGTCATCACCCATTGTTTTTTCTCAATAACCATTTGCAATAGCAAAAACCAATTAGCAGGCTAATTCGCCATTAGCACGCTAATTGCCCTGTTATTAATAATCCATTTATTAATATAATTGACATTCATATTAAACACATAATATATTTCATTCCCATATTAAGGAAGCAGGATTTCATAATTGAAATACATCAGATTACAACATGACATAGCTTCAGCATTCAGCTACCCCATTACACAACTGCACCAGCACCAAGTTTCACATGCAACATCTAGAACCTTTCAAAATTAGCATCATAGACGGTACATAGACAGATGCATCTCATCGGGAAAACTGCTTAAGCGGCGAATATTGAGCCTTCATTGATGTTGAAGGTCTTTGCAACTTTAGGCTAGTGCCTGTGGATGATTGATCGTCCATCCTTTGTCCTCTTCAGAAACACT
This sequence comes from Triticum dicoccoides, assembly GCF_002162155.2. NCBI lineage: Eukaryota > Viridiplantae > Streptophyta > Magnoliopsida > Poales > Poaceae > Triticum > Triticum dicoccoides. The sequence continues at coordinate 164,637,557 of NC_041393.1, forward strand.
TCAATATTGAACCGTGGGTGTTGTATGAAAACCTTCCTTGCCTCCTGACCATACAGGTGGTTTGAGAGGTAATCATCAGTGAACTGCTTTGGAAAGGCCTGAAAACAAGGATGTGCATAAATATTTTCTCTATATTGGAAATGGGCAAAGGAATAAAAAAAGGCAAGGTATAATAGTTAGTACCATCCTGTAGTGAACTGATGTCTTCTTCAATGTGCAGACAAAGATCTTGTTGTTTTTTGTCGCTAATTTCTTTATCCTAAAAATCTTTCTGAGTTTCTTTACTTGATTGATATTCATGGACAACTCATTTCCCCATATACAAAAAGGGTCGAACAGTGGGTCAAAACCTCTGACAGCAGGACCTACATGTGCAAGACCAAATTGTTAAAAAACCTAAGTATTAGAATGGTTCTTGCAATTGCACAATAATGTGCTATTAGACAACGGACCATGCACGTGCTAACCTCGATTTTAAACCTCGGTGCTTCCCATTGCTTCCCTGCAACACATATAAGGTAGTTAGTCATCAGGTTAAGTAAGCGTCAGCCTACTATCAGTAAAATATGTTGATGAAAAATAAGCACATTGCAGATTCATCAGATTAATTCAAGCCACATGGAAAACCCATTTATCCAATCCAAGCATCATTAAGAACTAGGAAATATAGCAATTGCATATGTTTCCCATGTATTAAGTGCAGCCAAATTCGATTATTCCTCACATGCACAACAATACAAAATTCTACCCACGACAATTGGACATTGCATTGCATAATTGAACCAAGCAGTTAACTAAACACCACAACAAATGAACCAAACATTAACTGAGCACCACATTGCACAATATAACATACTCCTAATAGAAGACCAGACAGTTAACCAAACCAAGCATGCTTAACAACCTAGAAATATAGCAATTGTATTTTTTCCTCATGTATTTAGTATAGCCAAATTTAATTTATTTCTCACATGGTATACAATAACAGAATGCACCCACAACAATTGAACATCGCATTGCAGAATGGAACCAAACAGTTAATTAAACACCACAACAAATGAACCAAACGTTAACTGAGCACCACATTGCACAATGTATAACATACTAGAAGATCAAACAGTTAACCACACCAAGCATGCTTGACAACTTGGAAATATAGCAATTGGATTTGTTTCTCATATATTTTGTAAAGAAAAAACCGATTTATTTCTCACATGGAAGACAATACAAAATTGCACCCTGAAGAATTGAACATCACATTTGCAGAATTGAACCAAACAGTTAACTGAACACGACAACTAATTAACCAAAAAGTTAATGAGTGAGCACCACATTGCATGACATATAGAACATATACACTAGAGCAACAGATTGCATGGTAAAAGTAGATACCACAATTCACTGGAATTTGTTAAGGAAAGGCAGGAGCAGCACACGCAACGGGTAAACCGAGCATGCTTAACCGGCGTAGCTAGCAAAATGGCAAGGTGCTCCTCCAAGATCTGGGGGTCGGCACGAATGGCAGCCATCGCGACCTCATCCGCGCATGCGGCCACGATTTGCTTCTCCGCTGCCAAATGATCCTTAAGATCCTGGCTATACTGCATGCACCATGGCTTAGGGCGGCACATATTTGGTGGAGGGGCCGGTGATTTGGGTGGAAGGTGTCGTGCTCGCGCTAACGTTCGGGGCATGTGGGATGTCGAAGGAGGAGGAGGATGGGGGTCGGGTGTGGATTACATGTTGGGATAGGTGAGGCCGAGCAGCGTGAAGGAGGGTCACCGGCGAGGGGGGCGGCGCTACAAGTAAGGAGTGAAGGTTTCAACTTGGAAAGGAAGGAGGAAATAGGGGAAATGTTGATTTTGGTAAGGGGAGGGGCGGGGAGGTAGATATTTCCGCGGAAGCCGAAAATTTGGAATCGCTTCAGCGAAAAAACTGGCGCGCAAAGTGTCATCAGACATGGTCCCTTATTCAGAACTGTGTATGATATTTGAACATCACAAATGATTCAGATAGCTTAACCCGTGTGCGATGAGTTTGAACGTCAAAATTTTATGTTCGAATTTCCCTGGTTACAGTGCTCATCCACGTCATTGCATAATTTGGGTACACAAAGGAGACTATAGCACACCCACACTTCTTAATCAAGCAAGTTTAGCAATTAAAGAGAGCTAGCTGGCCTAAACATTACTCTAACAAATTAAAGACCGACGCTCTTAATTAAACAAAACAAAGATTACTACTATGGCTAGTGCTCATCGATCTTCGTCGCCTCCTCCATGTCCAGCTCGCGCCCGACGATCGACTGGGGAAGGGGCTCCATGGCATCCATCGCACCATACTCGGCAAGCATCTCGCCATCCGCGTCCGCCATCTCTTTGGAAAAGGCCGCCACGAGTTGGGCGTGGGCGGCCACCATCTGGACTTTGGCGGGCTCCGTCGTGGCAAGGTATGTCGCGCAGGAACGGACGGCTGCTCGAACGCTCTCGGCGATTGCAAACTCTTCGGCCGTGGATTGCCGACCGTTGGTGGAGAAGCTTCTTTCGATTTGTGCAGTGACTGCCACGAGCTGGGCGTGGGCGGCCTCCATCAGGGCTAAGGCCGCCGCTGCGGAATGGACAGCTGTTCTGCCTCTCTTGCCAGTTGCTATCCTCGAGGCAGATGTTGATGCCGCCGCCTGAGAAGCAACAACGGCCGTTTGGGCTGCCTTGGCCACCCGGTCGTAGATTCTGGTCGCCCTGACGAAGCTTGTTAGCACGCGTCTGGCGGCTGCGGACGCGCTCTCGCCGGAGTGGGCCACCGAAATTGCCCTCGGGAGGTGGGTCCACGTCCCCATCTTTCACCGGCGATGATTGAACAGTGAAATGATATTTGGGGAGCGAGCTAGTGTGCTTGACACGCCGGCTGTGGACTATAGACGACGAACCTTCTCGCGTAAGCCATAGGCGTACTATACACCGACGGTGCTCTAGGATATTTTGTACTGCATCTCACACGGTTGGTGATAATAAACTATGTGGGATCTACTTGATTTTTCATGTTGATTTGAATTACATAATGGGGTCACAGCTGCAAAGGATGGTGTTTGAATTGCTAGAACTTCTATCTGTAGTGAACATGCAACTATAGGTGTGTCATCAAAAAAATTGGAATTATTCAGGGTTCGTTTGGACATTTTTATACACTAACTTGGTTTTCTAGGCATTTCAGGTGCACAATTCAAAATTAAACCACATGCACATGCTCTGGTGCACCAAAATGGGTTGTAAAATGATATATGTGTCCATGGGTTGATGCTTACGTCCCATTCAATAAATGGGGACAAATTTCAAACACCACGGCACTATGGCTCTCCGGCAAAAGTTGAGGTGCTTGCTTTTGTAATTCTAGTAAATACAAAACTCGTCTAAAATTCATGAACCTTGGCATGCTATCATGGAACGGCATCAAGATGATGGGGTAAAAAATATTGTCCCATTTGCGTCAGGTTATGGTATAAGCTTCTCGCAAACCAGAGCTTCTCTCACAACAAGCATGATGGTTTCAGTAGGGAACGTGCCACCATGGGGGACAAAACAATATTTGTAGCATCTTCTTACTTTCAAAAATTTTCTCATGTCAACATAGAACAACATGAGTGTTTGCAATATTTTGGGATATTTCGGGGTTCACGTGGACATTTTTATACATTAGCTAAGTTTTCTATGCATTCATGTGCATAATTCAAATTTGAACTACATGCACACGCTCCAGTGCATATAAACGGGTTGAAAAATCAAATGTGTGTCCTTGGTTGCAACCTTAGGTCCCATGCAAGAAATGGGAATGAATGTCAAACACCTTTGTTATCGTCGCTCGGCCGCTAACATTGAGATACATGGTTTTAAAATTCTAGTAAATCGTAAACTCGTGTGAAATTCATAAAACTTGACATGCTATCATGGAACGATAGCAACATGCAGTGGTAAAAATATTGTCCCTTTTGGGGCAGGTTGGGGTATAAGCTTCTCACAAACCAAAGCTTCTCGCAACAAGCCTCATGGTTACGGTAGGGAATGTTTCACCGTTCTAGACGAAACGATATCTGTTGCCTCTTCTTGATTTCAATTTTTGCTCATGTCAACATAGAACAATAGGAGTGTTGTGTTAAATTTTGGAATTTTCCGGGGTTCGTTTGGACATCTTTATGCATTAGTTGACCTTTCAATGCATTTATGTCCATAATTCAAATTTGAACTACATGCACATGCTCTAATGCATATAAATTGGTGGAAAATTCAAATCTGTCTCCTTGGTTGCATGCTTAGGTCCCATCAAGAAATGGGAATGAATGTCAAACACCCTGCCACCGTCACTCGGCCGCATACATTGAGATACCTGGTTTTTAAAATTCTAGTAAATCCAAAACTCATCCGAAATTCATGAAACATGGCATGCTATCATGGAATGGCACCCGACATGTCGTGGTAAATTTTTTTGTCCCGTTTGGGGCAGGTTTGGGTATGAGCTTCTCACAAACCAGAGCTTCTCACAACAAGCTTGATGGTTTCGGTAGGGAACGTGCCACCTTTGGGGACGAAACGATACCCGTTGCCTGTTATTGCTTTCAAAAAAATTCTAGTGTCAACATAGAACAACAGGAGTGTTGTGTTCAATTTTGGAATTTTTCGGGGTTCGTTTGGACATTTTTATATATTAACTGGGTTTTCAAGGCATTTTATGTGCATAATTCAAATTTGAACTACATGCACATGCTCCAGTGCATATAAATTGGTTGAAATCAAATCTGTGTCCTTGGGGTGCATGCTTAGGTCCCATGCAAGAAATGGGAATGAATTTCAAACGCCAGCACTATTGACTGTCGGCAAAATGTTGAGATACTTTGTTTTTAAATTCTAGTAAATCCAAAACTCGTCTGAAATTCATGAAACTTGGCATGCTATCATGGAATGGCACCCGACATGTTGTGGTAATTTTCATGTCCATTTTGTGAGAAGGCGCACTCGAATAGCGGTCAACAAAGGCATTTTGAAACAACTAGTTGCCACTCTAACATCACAAACGTTTTAGATAGAACATCTATATGTACACTGTCAGCTTCCCCAATAAGCCAAGGGAAAATGTGTTGAGCAGGATTGGTGCAACTCTTCATCGCAAACGTATTATATAGAACACATGTATGCAAAGTGAGAGCTATGGTCTTCCATAGTAAGCCAAGAGAAAATTCGCTGCGCAGGATTTGTGCATCTCTTCAACGCAAACGGTTCAGATTGAATAAGGTATGCAAAGCGAGACTTCGGCGCTAAGCCAAGAGAAATTTGGCAAGCAAGATTTCTACCTCCCTTCAATGCAAACGGTTTTTTCGGATGACCCATGTGCAACCACGTACAGACAATTTGGTAAGATTTGCATCTGTCATATTGGGTATATTGCCATTTGTCAAACTGGAAAGATTGACATTTGTTGATCTAGTAACATTGCCGTTTGTCAATCCTTGTAACACTGTGATTTGTCAAAATATGCAGCTAAAAATCACTAGCACTATCTATTGCAACTAAAATTCAGTAATTAAGCATAGATTTCATTCATAGATTAAGCAATCATGCTTAATTTACACAAACAGTTCAACTTTACAGCTGAACCAACCAAAATTTTCTCCAATTGTTGCCAACCACGTACTGAAATAGCTAGTTCAACTATATATACTAGCTAATTTTAAGTTTGTTGTACAGTTCCACCACATCTATAGTCAGATGAACTAAACAAAATAGCCCCTAAATACTATTACGGAGGGCTTTGTACTACTTCCGGCAGCCTCTCCTCTGCTGAGCATGCTCAGTAAGAGGAAGAGGAGGAGGAGCCTACCGACGAGCTGGACAACTACAATACGGTACCTGCCGCTGATGCACCTTCAGCGATGCTCACCTCGAACACCCTTTGCCGCTCCAGACGATCCCTCTCGAAGCAGTCAGACTGCTCGTAGATCTCCTGATTCCTCGCCTCTGCGTCGGTGTGTGCCCTGGCCACGGCGGCGGTAAGGCTCTTTGCATGCTCGATGAGGCGCTCCTCCTCCTCCCGCAGGAACTCGATGTAGCGCGCAAGGTCGATGCCGCACGTGCGGGCCTCCACCTCCGCCTCCCTCCTGCAGGCGGCAGTGGCGGAGCGAGTGATGATCCCAACGGTCGACGGTGGGCTAGCGGCCACGACGGATGATGATGGGGTGGCGGCCACGACCACCACCTCCGCCTTCAGGCCGCGGTGGCAGAGCGGGTGATGGCCATGGTGGCCGGCAGTGGGGTGGCGGCCACGATGGCCACCTCCTGCCTTTGGGCTGCGGCAGCGGAGCGGGCGATGGCCCTGGCTTTTGACGGAGCTGTGGCAGCCGGCAATAGCTGCCGACGGGCACCGACGGCCGAGCGTGTGGTGTGTGTTCCGCGTACACCCAACTGGGATGCCGCGCACACTACACTATGCCAGGGACTGCGCCGCCACGGCGGTGTAGCCTCCCAGCTGGAGCTGTGCTCTAATGACGGCGGAGTGGCTGAGCGAAGACGACAGTCCGTTGCCATTGCGACTTTGGGAGAAGCAGACGAGATAAGCTACAGGGAGGGAGGGGAAAATGCGACGCAGGACTCGCCAGCCTTGAGGGTTTATATAGTAGGCTGATAAGCATTGGAATTTTGGGGGATTTCACCGAGTCGGGCGGGAAGCTTGCGCTGGAACTGCGCGGTTGCGCGGGAACGAGCTCAGCACCATTTGGCCAAAAGAACGCCCCCGCACGCTGCTCAAGCTTGCGCTCGAGCCGTCTGCGGCAGCGGGATGACAAGACATGCGAGAGAAGGACGAAAGGACACGTACACATACGTTTAATAAAAAAGTTTGCGATTTAATTAACTACTATACGCCCGTCCTGGTTTATAAGTAGGATTTAATTAATAAAATATGATTGCATGTCACCAAAGATTATATTGTCGGATTCGTATTTGAACATAGTTTCCAGTGATATAATTTTTGTAACATGCATTATCATTTTGTTGGTTAAATTTGAGGCAATATACCAGCAAGCATTTGCCCACAACACACACGGCGCCGGCCTCTGCTCGCGTCCCTCGGCAAGCTCTGCTCGCCATTAGGTGCCGCAGCGCGCTTTGCTCGCGTCCGTCGGCGCGCTCGGGTTGTGGACAGCTTTTCCCTGCGTGTTCAACTGCTATATGCATATATATGGTTGCTCTCAGTTGAGGCGACCGCGGAGCGCTCTGCTCACATCCCTCCGCGCGCGCTCTGCCAGCGGTTGGGCCTGCGCACAATCACGTCGGGGCCCCATATGCATGCGGTTGCACCGCGCGCGTTGCCACGCGATGCAGTTACGTGCGGCACGATGGAGTTACGCGCTGCGAATTAGAACTGCCATCAAGGCGTGCCAATAGATATTCCAGGCCGTCCGGCTTCCCCTTTAATTCTCGCGGCCATTATAACCTTAGTCTCTTCAACCTTTCGATCGTGCCCCACAACACAACAAGCACACCCACGACAACACATAGAGAGGGGATGTATAGCGGCGCTCCAATGGAGTTCGGTGAGCATAAAGTGGAGACCCACGCGAGGGGGGTGGATCTCTCGGTGGTGTACACCATTGACCCAGCCATGGTGGACGACCACATCAACACCGTTGAGCAGTTGCTTGATGGAGACAAGTACAAGGTGGTCGGCATGGACCTCCAGTACACCGTCGGTCGTCCCAGCATAGATCAGAAGGTTGTCGTTGCCCAGTTGTGCATGCGCCATCATGTCCTCATCTACCACTACTGCATGACCAGAGAGCCTTGCGAACATTTCAACAGGTTTTTCAACAGCACCGACTACAAGTTCGCCATGGTGGAAACCACCAATGATATAAAAGCGCTCAGTGTTATGGGCTTGGCCTGCCAGAACCTTGTCAAAATCCGTGACCACTACAGGGTCTGGGGCAGCACGAAGAAGGACTCCCTGGTCAAACTCACCTCGGCCATCATCGACCCCTACTACGAAAAGATGAAGCGGGATGCCCGGAGAACAAATCTAGTATCCTGGCACAGGGCCTGGATGCGGCGACTGGATGAACCTCACTTCAGGTTCGCGGCCAAGAGCGTGTACACATGCTACGAGATGCACAGGCGGATCGTTGAGGAAGTGTCTCGTTACCCAAATCGATGATCCCGGATCGAGCCACAAGCAGTGCAAGCGTCACAAGCAGTAGATGATGATTAGATGATCGTTTATGCTAGTTAATCATGCATGTAATATATAGTTTACTTTATTGGTGTGTGGAAGTGTCATGTGTGTAGTAGCCACCTATGAAATTATTCATGTAATAGTTTACTTTGGTGTGTGCAAATGTCATGGTTGTAGTAGCCACCTATGTAATTGGATGTTTAATTTGGTTGTGCAACCATGTCCTTATAAGTGTGTGTGTATATATATGTTGTTGTTCTGTATGCAATCCCATCCCACAACACACACGTCATATTAGTAGCGACCTTTTGTGTTATTATCGGTCTCCGCACACATTTCTGATTACAGACATGTTTGCTACGTATCACACACATCTTGTTATATTGAACTGTTTATGTGCTCTTGTCTCAACACAAACAGTCGTTCATCCGCGTGAACCGCATGCCGTATATCGCACACACCTTGATTTGGCTGACCGTTTCTTTTGTGTTGCCTAACCACAAACAATTCATCCGAGTGAACTGTATGTTGTGTATCGCACACGCCTTCATCTGGCTGCCCGTTTCTTTTGTTACTCCTCATCGCAAACAGTTAATTGAACTGAACCGTATGCCCTGCATCGCACACGTAACTAAAATCTGAACTGTGTTTGATGCATCCGTCATTGCAAATGTTTTGCACATTTTTGATGGTTTTCTTGCACCACCATTTGCGATTATTGCATCGCACACAGTTTCTCGAAAGGTCTCTGATCGTAGTGTCGCGTTAGCAGCATCCTGCACTAGTGGCCCTCTAGCCTCTTAAATGTATAATTTTGTACAGTAGTAGTATCGATGGATTGCACCATGGAGCAAAACTAACAAGATGAAATTAAAGAAAAAAGGTGGTACATATAGAAAGCGCTCGTCGCCAAATTATGCATATAGTACTATCAAAAAAGCTAGTACATGCTTACATGGGGTGCTAAATTCTATTAAAGAAATTAGCATACCTATTTAATTCTTGGGTTTTTATTATTTATGCCACTAGTTGTGTCTCACTACTCAGTTTTGCCATTAGACGTTACAACTACTCAAAAATGCCATCGATCCATGAGATGCTTGCTCAAAAATGCAATTAGATATCTCAAAAAATGACATCGTCCCATTGGATGTTTGCTCAAAAATGCCATTAGACATTGTTATTTTCACGTCAAACCCGTTGACCACGTTATATGACAAAAATAAGCCTAGACCCACATGTTGATTCTCTCTATCTCACAATAATAAGTGTGGCCCCGCTTGTCAGGAGTAACCAAGCGAATAACTTTACAGGACAATAAGAACACTATTGGGATCAAGTAGGTCCCACACTCTATTGTACTGTAGTGAGATAGAGGGAGAGCTGGCATGTTGGTCCATAGGTATTTATGTTATTATAACATGGCAAAAGAGATTTGAGTCACAATAATGGTGTCCAGCACAACACACCCCTCAAATAAAACTAAGCACCCTGAAATTCTTTGACAACTAAACTGCTGGCTATATGATGTTGGCCATACATATTGTACGTATATAATGTGAGGAAACGAGTGGTAGTACTACCAACTACAAGAAGAACTATAAGAAATACTAGTATGTACGTACCGAAGAGTTAAAGTAACGATAAGGGACATAGCATAGTTCTGCTAGGGGCTCAGCACAACACACCCCTCAAATAAAATGAAGCACCCTAAAATTAAACTAAGCAACTAATCTGGTAGACACTGCATTACAACCACCATGAGCAACGACACTGCCAACTTACTCGGACTCCTCGTCCACGTGCTTGACTTCGTCCTTGTCCCTCTTCCTCTTGGCTAATACTTCTTTGCTTGAACCGCACACTTGGCTCTCGATCTTCATCCAACCCTTGTAGATATTGAAACAAAGGTAGGCATCCATTGCAACGTAATTGATGTGCTCTCTATCTAGTACATTCCACTGCCATGCAAGATGAAACTTGTGCGGAGGTTTCGTCGGTTTACCGTAGGAAGGATCAACCATGGCTGCTGCCAGGGTCAGCATTAAAGGCTAACGGGAGGACACAAGAACATTCCTCTGGAGGTCAAAGGGCTGGCCTACAACGAGGCCTATCTAACCCAGGACTTCTTTGTCATTTGTAAAGTCTACAGAAACGAACTTGACTTTGCCGCCCCCGAGGAAGTTCTTAAATTCCTCACACTCAACGTCGGCATGGCATATGTGGTAGACCAAGCACAAGTTAAGCACGCAAACCTATAACACGGCGGGCTTCTTCTTCTCTTACTCCTTTAGATTATTCTCTTTTCCCAGGACTGTGGTGTACTCAACATCTAGCCCAGCGAACCACTCTACCTTTGAGTTTTCGAACATGCATCTGAAATGAGCAAGGCATCCTTTCACCGTCACAGAAGAACGGGTGTAGATGACGTCGAACTCATCGCCGGTGCTGGTTCTAACCTTGTACTCACAGCCAATCATGGAGATTTGGGACGCCATGGATTTGGGAGGAGGGTTAGGATTAGTGGAATTGTTGTAATGTGAAAGGACAGGACGACTAGGAGTGAATTGTCGTAATGTTAAAGGACGGCAGGGGTGAGTAGGAGCGAACTGCTAGCGGTTTTTCGATTGTAAAAATGCTGAGTGGGGTGTGTGAACGGCGGGGCTTTCCATGCTCCCATGATACGGGCTTTCGAGAGACCTTGGATCTGAGATCGAACGGTTGCATGGCATGATTCTATACCTATGGGTGAATATCCTATCCTGGAGGGTTATTCTGCAAATTTTTAGCAACTTAGCATGCGACCGTTTGATCTCAGATCCAAGGTCTATCAGTAGCCCGTATCATGGTCGCGCCTACCACGACCGTCGCCTCGCTCGTGCGGTCGCTCACTTAGAGATTTCAGACGGCTATAAATGAGCAAATTTTTTGCCTACTTCGCATGCATGAAACTACTTCCTCCGTCCAGGTGCGTTAGGCTATCTGATGTTGGCATGTCATACATAGTCATCACTTAGTCACCCATACAACAAGGTTAGTTATAAGGTTGGCTATAAGTGTAATTTGTTTACTTCTCTCTATCTCTTTCTTCATACTCCCTCTGTTTCAGTTTACAAGTCCTGTGCGTATACCTAGGTTGTCAATTTTATAATCGTAATATAAACTATATAACACAAAAATTATATCATTTGAAAATAGAACATATGAAGTTTATAATGGTATGCTTTTTGTAATACTGTATATGACTTATATTAGATTGGTCAAATTGACGATCTAGGGGTACTCGCACGCCTTGTAAACTGAGAGAGAGGGAGTAGTATTTATTGCATTTGCCAAAAGGAGTAAGGAGTACAGTACTTGGCACATGTATACTATAAAGGTGGTCAGGAATCGGGAGACTCATGCCGCTCGTAGCGCCGTAGTTAAAATGATAATGACAAGTCAAATCACAGGGCCCCATCTATCCAACAGTAACTCGCCATCAAATCACACAGCCCTACGTTTGCAGCAGCCTACTCCCTCATCTTCTCGCCTCTCTGTCGAACCGACTAGGAGGAACTGCCCCGCCTACCATGCGGGAAAAGCCCCGCCCTCGACTTCTAAATATAATTTGGTATCCATGGATTGCTCCATGAAGCAAAGCCTCAACGTAACAGCGGTACACATGTATACAACATGCCCGTCGCATTTGCATCGCACCCCAGATGGTCGGTCGGTCTGGCACGCTGCTCTTCGAATGGAATGCGCGTCATATTGCGTTTGCACACACATGTGGGACCACAATTGAGAACCGACCATAGGCACACTCCCCGGCCCCGCAAGTCGGCTAAGTTAATAGAAGAGAGTGACGAACAATAGTACTGGAGCAGTGTTGTATAGACGTCGGTGCCTGGACGATCCCTGCATGACACGGAAGATCAGTTCATCCATGTAGACCAGACTCGAGCAGACGGCTGGATTGGCTATCGTCTACATATCATGCAGGTTGTGTTGTACAGGGATGTAGTTCTGATGAGAAATTAACAAAAAGGTTTATTGTCATCTCGCAATATTAGGTGTCATGTGCTTCGGATCACTGCGAGGGTTAAATAGCGACAACTGAGTTCCTCCAAGGCGCTTGTCATTGGGGGCAGATGCACAAAGACTACTCAGCTGCCATCTAGGTCAAGCCAGCTATGTTAATTAGGACATATATCGATGGACCCCTTTTCTACGAGTTTATCTTTAATTTGAGCTTTGATCCTCGTCTAGTTTGTTCGTCGGGATTCATGTTGTCTCCTTGGGGCAGTGAGGTTATGGTTTCTTGTCATATGGCATTTTTCGTGTTATATGTTAATCCGGTGCTTCAGATCAAAATGACGACAACTGCGCCTCCGGGGCACGTGCATGAAGACTTCTCGATAGTCATTGACGAGATCAAGCCGGCTCTGGTAGATAAAAGAAAACTAATCCACTATATAGGCAGGAGCCTCCACTCTTGCATTCTAGTGTTGCTCTCTTCACACCATCTCGTCCTCTCCAGATCTAAACACGACAGTGGTGGCCACTCTCTCTCTCTCTCTCTCTCTCTCTCTCTCTCTCTGTGTGTGTGTGTGTGTCTCTCTCTCTCTCTCTCTCTCTCTCTCTCTCTCTCTGCTCACCGCTGGTCACAGATCTAGGCGGATCCTCTCCACCGGGGAAGGTGAGAAGGTGCAAGGTTCACGCGGTTGTCCTCAGCGACGGCTCTTACCCACAGCCGGTGTGTCCCGATCAGCGTACCTTGCCATTCTCTCCCACGCAGCGCCGGCTAGGGAGGGCCTCCGACCCCTTCTTCCTCGTTGTCGTAGTGTGGGAAGATCCGGCCTCCCGCCACCCACCTAGCGACATCCCGGTGACCCTCAGGTATAACTTCCTTCGAAACCGGCCTTGCTCTACTTCCCCAGCTCCTGACATTGCTGGATTTGTATCTTTTACTATTTCTCAAGCCCCTCGTAGATAGGATCAATCGACTGTTCGAAAGCCACCTAAATTTTTACTATTAAGAGGTAAAACTAGTTCATGAAGTCGAATCTAGTACTACTTGGTTCAAACAGGGAAGAAAGGGGATGGGGTGGGGGAAGATTTGTTACTTGAATCTAGGACTTGGTCGAAAGAGGAAATAGTGGGGGCGAAAAGTAGCAGAGACTGGCTATCCAACTAGTATGTTGGTCTAATAGGGAAATAAAGGGAAACGCAGTACAAACTCAATATAAACCGATCTATTGATTGAAAAAGGAAAGAAAGTGGGGACTAGGGGACAAGTCAACAGAGTATGTCCAACACTAGATTTGCTAGCCTCACACAGTATAAGGTGGCTATACCGAACAAAAATGGGACCAACCCAGATATCCTGTTCTGATGTTTGTTGCCCCGAGCCCCTCTTATGTAAAGCCACTGGTAAAATGTAGTAGTCGCACTATTAAAAGTAAGGACACATTAAACCAATGTTGTTTTCAATGTAATGCCTCCAGTAATATGAATCAACGGCACTGTTTTTCATGTCCTGCTAAATTTCCCATTAAGATAAGTTGCTTCTTTTTGTTAGAAATGCAACTGTCCTGGTCCGCCTACTCTCCCGTTCCCAAATACCAACTCTTTAGCAGCTATTAATGTAACGTTGCTGGTAAAATGAAGCAATGGCACCATTAAAGTAATGTCATATTTAACTGTTGTCATAGTTAATCCTAATGCCCACACTAATATCTAGCAATGATGCTGCTTTAGCAATTGTTGTTATCCCTGTAGGATCACCATTCAGGTAAGGAACATGCTTCTTTTCATTTGATGTATGTTTCATCACTTGTTAGTCACCCTCCTTTCCACCTTTTTGTGCAAACAGAGATATACATTTCATGCTTGATCTTAGTTGAACTGCACAAATGATATCCAAATTATGGTTGAACATTCCACAAGCTTCACAACCAACCTTGATGTTGCTCAATTTTATTGCAACTAGTGAAGAAGAAACTGCTAGCTCATGGGGCATTGCTTCATTTTAGGTGAACTTTACAAAAAGGTCCCATGAATTGAATCGTCCATGTTGGTGACTGGTGTCATCCCTTCTATGATGGTGTTCACTGCAGATATGGTTCCCATCACGAGGTATGTTCCTTTTTGGTCCGACCGTTTGCCAAAGATCCTGCATGTTGAGTCTGCTCTTGTGCTACTGTTTTGGCACTGCCATGATAAATCAATAATGTTATTATTTTGCACCTTAATCTAGTGGCACTATTAATTTGAGGCAATGTTTTGGCACCGCTAGTGCCATTGATTTTTTTTATATTGAAAGAGGGGGTTTCCTTCGATTTCATTAAAGAAACCCAACCATAGAGAACCATTATCCGACAACATCTCAGTGTAAACGGGCAGTTATGCAACTACTACTAGAACGGACTGACTACTAGCAAGAGACAAGTTCGCCACATAAGCTAGGCAGGTAGGGGGACACAACACCAGCTCGACCAAGTTTGGATTACAACCCAAATGCTACCACAGAAACATCAGGGGGGAAGATATAGGGACTGAAAGAACCAGCTTCAGCATCCTAGTCTAAGCACCCCTGCCCTCCTTCCTTGCGACGCATGGTACACTTCGCTTACCACCTGCTCGACCCTAGTGCCACTAATAAAATGAAGTAACAATACAGTTAAAATAGAGAGAGTGTCCTCTCTATCATTTCATTTCCAATGTAGATAAAGAAAGTGCTTCTCTTTGTTAGTATATGTTTCATCAACTAGTCCCATTTTTAATGTTTAAGTGTTTCTGCAAACTAGGGTGCTTAATTTTAGTTGACTGCACAAAAATAGAGACTGGAATGTCTCAAGGCCCCTCCTTGTACTACCGCTGTACACTGATGTTCATCACTGGAAGAAGGTGTATCGGGGAGAATTGGGTCGATTTCCAGTATGAGGCCTACCGTATGAGGCGTTGCAGGGCCCATCTCGCCCTCGTAGCATGGCATACTAAGATACTATTGCAATATTTTCTTCTATTTATTAGTGTATGTTTCATCAACTAGTGCCACTATAATGTAATCACGGTTTTTCATGATCTGTGCAAACATGGTTATTTAGCTACATTTTGGTGGAACTGCACAAATGTACGGACGGAACCGGCATATGTGCAGAGTGTGAGGTGTGCTAAGTAAAAATTACCGAAACCAACCATGCTCCATGTAAGCATTGGCATCCACCACCACTAGTGGGATGTGTGGCACTCTCTGTGGATGGATCTTTCTCGGCAGCAAATCCTCTAACCAAATACTAGTAGCTTATATTGGCACTTTTCTAAGGAGTACTCTTTTCTGAAAGAAGTGCCAATCTATTTTTCTTTATTTGTACACTATGTTATAAGTTGCAAAAATAATATAATTTGAAAGTACATTTAGATACGAACCAAACAATACAATTTTCGGTGACATGCATTCACATTTTGCTTCAAATACAGTACGTGGTCAAACTTTGACCCAAAATACGCAAAACAAAAAAATTACTTCCAAGACCAGCGCCGCTCCTCTCCTCTTAAACCATCGCTGCTCCTCTCCTCTTCCAATCTAAATCCAGCGTAGCTCCTCTCCTCTTCCATTTCAAAACCACTGCCCCTCCTCTCCTCTTCCATTTCAAAACCACCGCCCCTCCTCTCCTGTTCCAATCCAGAACCAGCGCCACTCCTCTCCCGTTTTAATCCAAAACCAGTGCTGCTCATCTCCTCTTCCATTCAAAAACCACCGCCGGCGAGTGAAGGTGCTGTGGAGAAATAGATCGATGGAGGAGTACAATCGATACGTGAGGATCGCAGGCGGCGACCCTGTGATGCTAGCTAGGATGTTGGAGATACAGTCTTGGTTTAACAACAAGGACCAATTAGCGGCGACGGCGACATCCATGGCCAAATATCTGCAACAGAGCGAAATGGCGGCGATACTCCCGAAGGGAGTCGCGCGGGAGTACATAGAGTGCTCCTCTGGGCCATGGAGCAAAAAAATTCACGAATCCGACCGTGAGGCAGCGGTGGTGGGAGTATCGATCCAAGATGGAGCATCCACCAGAGATTGAAGGATCGAGCATCTATAGGGCGCTGTTTTGTGAGGGTGCCATGCCAGAGTGAGCCGGTGGGGTCTTCGTCGACCGAACCCAACTACAAGAGGAGAAAAGCAGTTGGCCCGACGACGCTTCCCCGCCATCCTCTCCCTCGCCGTTCACATTGTCTCACGGGGTGGATGTCTGCCGCCGAGGAATAGGAGGGAACTACCCCCCAACCCAATAGTCGGGCAGGTTGTGAATTGTTAGGAGGAGCTTAGGGTTGTTAGTATTTGCAGGTTGTGAATTGTGTTTTGTGTTGTGTATTTTGAGAGTACTTTCAGATATGAATGTCTTTTGAATTTAAGATTTGCAGTATCGAGCATATGAAGTATTTTATGAATTCTAGAGATCTATTTTTCGCACTTAAAAATTGTAATTTCATATAAAAGTGCAGACAATGTGATACTCAGAGAAGAAACTGCAAGTTTCAGTTTCAGATAAGAAACTTCAAGTTTCAGAGGCAAAGCATTTATATTAACACGCCCTTTTCAAATAGGGATAACATCATTTTGGAAGTTCTATTCATGGCCAAAAATGGAACTACCAGCCAGTTACATCATGCTGATCAACATTCATGCATAACACATCTTCATATGATGCACAGTCAAAAATATATGCTATTTTCAAAATGCCCACACAATGTCCAATGTGCGAAAAATAGAGAAAATGAGGGATGAAGTTTTGGCAAGTGTTGGACGTGGTGTGCGTAGATGACAATGGGGACCCACATGCCAAGAATGGTAGAGGCAAAAGATTTGGAGATATTTTCACTGCATCATGTGGAATCGAACCCAGGCGGAACAGCGGTCGGGTAGCTAGTGTCACTTGGTCACTGGGCTAGTTTAGTTGTTTTGGTAGAAATAAGGCACAACATCTACCATTACTGTAGCATGCCTTCCCTGGCTCCGGTGGTTCGTTCTCGTCCTCCGCCTTTGTGTGCTCACCGCGGCGCCGGTATCTGCTGTTGTGAACATGCTGAACAAACAAGAGGAATCTGGAGAGGACTGTATGTGGAGAGGCGGACAGTCGGGACCCACCAGGTCTATGGCCGTACGCAAGCAAGTGCCTCATTGAAAAAAAATACTTCCTCCTAATGCTATATTTACGTTGGGGCCCATGGGTTTGTTAACATAGTTACATTTTTTGAGGTGCTTCAACGTAGTTACTAAAGGAGATAAATTTACAACAAAGTCGGGGAGCTGGCTGGTATCATTTATTATTAGTCGGCTAGCAAGTATCAGTTGGGTTGTGGGCTGCCCTGTCTAGACTTTCTTTTTTAAGATGCGCAGCCCACGACTTGCCGGTTTGTATTTTATTGAGGGTTGTCATGTATCGACCGGCTTATGGACCTCCCATCCTAGATTTTATTTTTCCTATTTGAAGAAAACACAGAGGTCTGTTCTATTTTTCAATATAAGAATAGGAACATCAGGTCCAACTTATGTTTCCCTTCTAACTATATTATATATATTTATATTATTTCATATGTTATTATATATTATTGTTATTGTCATCATATATTTAGCAGATACTTACATATATAAGAAAACAATATCCCACGTCTTATTAACTTATAAAAATAATTTTTTAACAATAAAGTCCTGGATTTTTTTACATTAAGGCAACGAAAATCCTAGTGATTGTATACAAAAGCTTGGTAAGATTTAAGGACCAATGTAATAATAAAGCACTTATTATTTCAATATATTTAATACAAAATGCTCAGCCCCTGTTTATTTTTTGATAACATTGCTGCGCCCAACCCAACATTATAATTTGAATCACCCCAGCAAAATCGTCTATTTCGATAAAGTGCAAATGGGCTGTAATTTTTTAGGAAAAAAAATAAATGGGCCGCATGGATGCTACATTATTTGTTCAGCCAGCCCAGCAAATTCGTGTATTTCGAGAAAGCCAAAATGGGCTGTAGTTTTAAAAAAATGGGCCGCATGGACGCTACATTATTTGTTCACCCAGCCCAGCAAATGGACTATAATTCTAAGAAAAGATGAAATGGACTATAAATTCTGAAAAAATGGGTTGAATATGTGCCACATTTTTTGAGGCTGAAATGTGGGCCAATAGGTCGAAGCCAATGCAAGTCGTTGTCAACTTAGTCAATAAATGATTCTGACATCGATAGTCGTTCCAACGACCAAAATCCATCTTCAATCTCTCGTCTTCTTCCTCTAGCGCCGCCAGGACCACCTGCTCCTGCCTCCTGCTGCTAGCAGCTCTGCTTAGCACGCCTCGCTGTGAAGCGCTACCCCACCGCCGGCCAGGCCATTCCTCCACCCCTCTACACCTCCTGTTCTTCTCCACCAACTGTCGAACCACGCCACACCAGAACTAGTTAACCCTCGTACACCTCTCTGTCTGCGACTCCAATCCTGTGTCTTCCCACCTCCGGCTCGTTGTTGTCAGGGGCCTCGTTGTCGTCCACCACCTTGGATGCGCTCGGCGCGGCGTGGTCAACCCCAAAAAATGAATACTCCCCTTACTAGCTGGGACCCATCATGGTGGGAGGCTAACTTGTGGGTCTACTAACTTAACGCGGATGGAGGGCTTTGCCAACTTAGTTAATATGAACGATTCTAGCTCCAGTGACCGTACGATGTCCATCCAACAGCCGTAGTACTTCTTCAACCTCTGGTCTTCTTGCTCCAGCCGCCCAAACCAGCGCCGGTCGTGTCGCCTACTCCTTCCTCTCGTGGTCAGCTCTGCTGCCGCACAGGCCTCATCGCCCCACTCTATTCCAACCTCTGGCCAGGCCATCCCTCTACTCTCCCACAACCCCTATTATTCTGCGGCGACGACAGCCGAACCAGTCAACCCTAATACTCCTCTCCGCGTGGGCATCCACTGTCGTGTCTTCCCCGGCTCTGCGTCGTCCCCTTCCTAGGCCTCGCCGTCGTCCATCGCCTCAGTGCTCTCGGCGTGGCGTGGTCAATGTGGTCAAGGAATGACTTCCATCGAAAAAGTATTGTACGTGGAGAGGCTGATAGCTGGGTCCACAGTCGCAGCAAGGAAGTGCAACCTTATTACGCGTAAAATAATTATTCCTCTACCTGACAGCAGAGATCCACCGGACAGGCCACCATATTATGCGAAAAAACATTTCCCCCTGGCTGCTGGGACCCACCAGCTACATCTTCGCATGCAAGGAAGTGCGCCCATATTATGGGCAAAAAAATGATTCTCCCCTTGATAGCTGGGACCCACCAGCAATAACTTCGCACGCAAGGAAGTGCCTTCTTATCCTCCCTGAGAGTCAGGACACACCTGGTCGAAGCGTACGTAGCATTGTCATTCTGGTCGCGAACGTGTACGTACATATTGGTCGATCGATCTATCTGCAGGCTGCAGCGATGAACCATGGCCGAGTAAGGAAGGGCGCGTATCGTAGTAGAGGCGCAGACGTAGTATGTCACGCAGTCCCGTCAATATCGTGTACACGCACTTACAACAAGGGTGCAAGAAAGTAAATACGGCCACGTACATACATACGGGCGAGGTCTCGAACACCTACTTGCGCATACGTATGACTAGGACTCATGTACATGGAGAGGCAACAGAGAGTAGCGACGGCGTCCTGTTCATCATAGCCAACTGGTTGGGTCAGAACGGAGAAACTGCGTCATCGTGTTCATCGGGAGGCAACAGAATGTGTCGTGTTCATCGGGAGCCAACCGGCTTGGACGGAACAACCAAAACGAGGCCTACCGCAGAATAGAGGAAACGGCCTTCTGTTTGACCACCTACGGTCAAAACGGGATCCTGTTCACCGGGAGGGGTCTGGCGTACCGCAAAACGGAGGAAACTGACTTCTCTTCGACCTCCTACGGTCGAAACGGGCTCCTGTTGATCGGGATGGGTGTGGTGTACCGCAAAACAGAGGAAACAGACTTCTCTTTGACCTCCTACGGTCGAAACGGGGGTCCTGTTCATCGGGAGGGGTGTGGTGTACCGTAAAACGGGAGTCCACGGGCTACTGTTCATCCACCGTCTACTGCCTCGCTCCAGCCTCCATGGTCTAGTGTTCATGCACCGTCGACCTCCTCCAGCCTCCACCTGCGGCTGTTCATCCACGACGTCTCCCTCCTGCCTCCACCAGCTACTGTTCATCCACGGGCTCCTGTTCATCCAGCCTCCAACGGCTACTGTTCAACCACCCCTTCATGGGCTACTATTCATCTAGCCCTCCACCAGCTACTGTTCAACCAACCCTCCACGAGGGCCTGTTCATCCACCCCAACCGGCTTGATCGGGGTCCTGTTCATCAAGCGGCAATGAGCTCGATCTACTACCACGGGGCCCTGTTCATCCAACCCCCACCAGGAACTGCTCATCCAACCCCCAACAGCTCACTGTTCATCAAGAGGCAACAGGTTCGATCGGCTTCAGTTAGTAGTAGTAGCGAAGGAATCGCTCGATCGGGTTCAGTTAACAACCAGGGATCGATCAATCGCTCGGGTTCAGTAACGCGTAACCAGTGCAATCGCTCGGGTTCATAGATGAATGCCTCGCTCGGGTTCAGTTAGAGCCCAACGCCTCGTACCCATGTGCGTACGTGTATGAGAGAAACGTGCAATCCCTCCGTGTATCGCTCGGCTCCGACCACCCACCGTAACCGGGAACTCCCCGATATTTTCCTCGCCCTCGCTTCTACCATGGTTTTTTCCGTCATGGACGGCCCAAAGAATGGCATGCAGATGCGTCTCCAGCTCGCCCAGGACGAAAAGCCCATTTTCTGTCATGATTTTTTGTCATAGAAGTAGGAGCCCACCACATCTATGATGATACTGGGTTTTGTCACAATTATCGTCATAGAAGTGTCATAAGCATGATAGGAAAAAAAATTGTTCGGCCCAAAATGTCACGAATGTGTCTTTTTTTGTAGTGGAAAGCAATGGAAAATGATAATGGTCGAGGCAAATACAAATGCAGTTCAAACATAATCATTTGCAGACCAGGCTGCAGCTGGTCTTTGCGCCAATGACGCAACGGGTCATCTAGTAGATTAATAGAGGAAAGCATTGTGGGGACCAATAAACTTTGAGTAAGCATCTCAATCATTTGACTTACAAAGCACATAGGATAGAGGCATGATTTCTTTTGCCTTGTTGGGAGTGGACTTGCCCCTAGTGGGGTTCCCATTCACAACCATATCATTACCCTTGACTTTTCCTTTATACTTGTGCCACCCACAAATACAACCTTTTGAGGGGTTGTACTCTTTTGAAGAGTGGCATTCCTCTTCTTGCTAGAACTTGGATCAAACCCGTGGGCCAAGATTTGTCGAAGATACATGCGTTGCGGTCCTTTCATATGTGCCAGGCAATGATCATGATGATCAAGGATAAGCCTTAGCAGAGGGAGGTTGGCGTGTGGGAGCACGAATATGCCCACCAGACCACAAAGGGGGTCGTCGAACATGCGGGCGATGCCGTCGACCGACACCAAGTGAAAACCTCATGGCAAATTTGGCGCGAGAAAGGGCATCCAATCACAAGGTGATGCATGTTTTCTAATACCTTATCAAAGAAGGAGCAATATTACTCGTGGGGGAGGCCACGTCAAGCCAACCGGCTAGCCATCCAGCAACGGTCGACAACAGCCAGCCAAGACAACGCCTGGACCCGAATGGGAGCCCAAGTCATCCAATGAACGATCAATTTTGTTTCATGCATTTTTAATATAGTGCAGACGCATATGCTCATACATTCGCACATGTACTCATCCCTATCAATGAACGCAGATTGATGAAGTCATCATAGACGTCTTCGTAGTCGATGGGAACGTCTCCTTCCATTGAAGGAACATCGCCGAAAGGTCTGGAAAAAGTTCAAAAAAATTCAAGCACCAATGCCAAGTCTAGGACTTTGAACCCTGGTGAGTTGGTTTCGCCACAAGGAACCTAACCATCTGAGCTTAACACTCAGGTCGCATTCAATGCATTGTTATTGGGTAAATTTTGAGAATGATATACCACGCAAAATGACATGCAGTTAGAGCATCTACAGCCGCGGTGCCCCAAACCGGCCTCAAACGCCCGGGCAGCCCGCCCGATCACTGACTGGTCACGAAAATCTAACACAGACCGGCGCCTCGAACGGGTCTCAAATGCCCGGGCTGACCGACACCCCACATATCCAGCCCAAATATGGGGCGGATATGGGGGACGCCAGGGTTCTCCCGCCACGTAGGATTGACAATGGGGTCCCACGCGGAAACCCCCGGAAACCCGGCGTCCGGCAGACGTCTCCTCCATCGCCGCGGTGTGAACACCTCGTGGCGCCGCTTTGGCTCGCCGGCCGAGGCCAAATCGGCTATTTAACCTGCCCGTCATCCCACAACCCTAGCCCATCCACCTCCTCCTCCTCTGCGCCGCCACCCGTCCGCCTCCTCTCCCCCGCTCTCTGACATCGCCATGGTCTGGCGCAAGATCACGATGTACGCTATGCTGACGCTGGAGCGCCGGAGGCAGATCGCGGAGGAGATCCAGGCAAGGTGCGCCGCCCGCATTACTGTCAGTCTGCCTTCGAACTCGTCGAAGCAGGAGGAGGAAGAGGAGCAGGAGCCGGAGGAGGGGGTGGAAGAGCAGCTACCGGAGCCGATGAAGGTGGCAGATCCGAAGGAGGAAGTGGCGAATCCGGTGGATGAGGAGGCGGAGCAGCCTGCTCCACGGTTCACCAAGGAAGAGGCGGAGGCGGAGTTCGCCGTCGCCCAAGCCGCGGAGATGGCGGAGCAGCAGGCCATCCTGAAGTCCATCCAGGATGAGGCCTATGTGGAGGCCAATCCGCAGTTCCTCCGGCAGGAGCAGACGGCGTCCGATGTGCTCTTCGCCGAACTTGACGCGGAGATAGAGAAGGAGGAGGCTGGAGTGGAGAGCCGGAGCTATAGCTGCCACCCATGTACCCACAGCCGGGGCACAGAGATTGCCGACATCTTCGACGAGGAGTAGCTACGTAGTACGTAGGTTTTTAAATTTCCATGCTTTTGTATGGATTTGAGTATTTAGTATGAGGTGTGTGGATGCAGTTGTGTTAATTTGAGAAGTGTCTCGTCATTACTCGCGGAAACGCCCGAGCGTGTCGATTTGTCATATACTGCTGTAGATGATCTTTAAGTACTCCCATTTAATACGGTGCAAAGACACGATCAAATACAAATATGGGCATATGAATTCGAAATAGAATAGAACAATTTCCAAATCCTGGTTGTTTTAGAAATATAAAACAAAAACGTCCCTCGGAAAGGAAAAGAAAAAACGTTCAGTTCTGTCTGTATCAGCCAGACCTCTCCTCTCGGGTATCGGCGCCGTCTCGAGCTTTCGCACCGCCTAATTCCCAAACCCGGCGCGCCGTGTCACCCCTTCCCCTACGCCCACGGTCGCGCCTCCAGGCCTCGTCCTAAAGCGCGCCACGCCGAATTCTTCTCCCCCTCCCACCCCCCTCTGCCCGATTGGCCTGGCGTGGAGATCCACCCCCGCGGATTTTCTCTTCTTGGTAACGAAGACCTAGCTTGCTTTGTATATTCTATTTTTTTCTAACGTTTTCTTTTGATGCGAGCAACCGAATCTTAATACGGGGTTATGAAATTGATGTGTTGAATTATAGAACTATTGTGGAACTGCTCTAGAAAGTTTCTGGCGAGGGTTGTCCGTTTATGTTTCATGTCTTGTTGATTACCGCTGTCACGCTTGCAGGCCTGAGACATGTCTCATTATCAGGAGCACAATGTTGAGGACATGGAGGATGATTACGACATGGATGATCCGGTAGATGACATGGATGGTGAAGATTACCTAGGGCCGGAGGCTAGGGACGACTCTGATGAGGATGCCGAAGCGGTGTGTATCTGTCTGTTGATTTTTGTTAATTTGATTCTGTAGGCTTTACAGTATTCTTTAGCTAATTTACTCAGGTTGTTGACTTGTGAGGCATATTAATTAAGCAGTGAAGGGATAACTAGGCAGTTGAAATTGTTGACTTACTGCTATGTTAAGTTTGGAAATAGTGTGACACCAGACTTTCAAAGGATAGCTACAAGCCTACACAACCTTGAAGCCTCATTTTGCATTCAGTTGCCCTATACATTTTCCATGGTCCCCTTCTTGTATAACTTGGGTGTAGTTCTTAACGGCCTTTTCCTATCTTTTCTCTCTTCGCTTGCTGAACTTTCATAAAATTTGTTATGGTACATATCAGTGCAGTCCAATGAGGTAGGAAAAACAATCCAGTAGTTTTTACCTTTAAGTTCTTATATATATTTTGAGCCACCAGAGCTAAGATACATATGATTCAGTTTGTATCTGGATGACTAAATAAAGCTTTTGTTTGACTATTCCCATTGCTTGTATAGTCACTGGAATGCTCTAAAAGAAATAATTGTTGCTTTAGAATAAGGCATCCGACACATCATCTGAAGAAGCAAGACGTGGAAAAGACATTCAAGGAATACCATGGGATCGCTTGGAACTTACCAGAGAAGGATACAGGGAGACAAGATTATTACAGTACAAAAACTACGAGAACATACCTAATTCTGCAGAAACAGCAATGAAGGTATACCTTTCAAATAAGTTAATTTGTGTGGGAGAAAATATTCTGACATTGTGAGTGGCACTTCTGTAAAACAGGCATGCAAATCTACTGAGAAAGACGGAACATATTATGAGTTCAGGCGAAATACTAGATCAGTAAAATCTACTATTCTACACTTTCAGGTGAGTTCCTATACGTCCTTGTTTAGTAAGTACTCCCTCCGCCCCATAATATAAGAGCGTTTTTGACAAAAAACACTCTTATATTATGGGACGGAGGGAGTAACATATAAATCCTGCATTTCAATAAAGATGGTTTGTTATAAAAGTATTACCAGAGAAATTCTTATTTGAACATTTAAACTATCAGACACTAGATACTTTTTCAAAAGATGAAATGGTGCATTTGTTCAATTGCAACGTGTCCGCAGTTTTATCTAAATGTTCATACACGAAATTATGCTGTAACAATGTAACATTTATACCTAAGTACTGTATTACACAACAAGTGCCCAGTGATCAGAAATTCGATCTATATTTGCCTCTGTAATTATTTACTTACCATTTAGATGGCTGTGGAGAGGCTATCGAGAAACTTCTTAAATCATAGCCAACCTGCTCTCAACTTCTCTTCAGTTCACTATTATCACTTATGATGTATGTGCAATGTTTGTGTCTACCAATATTGCTCATAACTCTACATTTGTGCTTGTACAATACCTATTTCTGTTAGTAGTTCGCTAGAACGGGTCAATTCTGTAGTTCTTCAGGGGCTTACCTTCTTCTAACAGATAGCAGTACTAGGGAAGGGGGAACAGTCCTACCTGCTACCTGTCAGTGGCACGGTGGCGCCTGATAGCCATCTTTATGACCATGCCTGCCTCTTATTGCAGATAGATGCATTTAAAAACAATTAATTGAAGGGGTGCCTAGAGTATCTTTGATTATTAATGTATCTTATTGTGCCTATGATTGTATTTTCTATGCCTAGATGGATCGACTGTGTGAAAATAAAGTCCACCGAGAACTCCCATGGAATTTTGGGTTCTGGCTTGGTTACATTGGTCTATTAACCACCCTGCTTATTATTATTTGAGGAAAGTTATTCAAATAATGGTTTAACCTGTTCAAAGACTTCTCTGTTTCATGATTCTGCATGTAATTTTGTTTCAGTTGGTTAAAAAAAATGTGGAGGCTGCTTGTTGACAGTTTTAGTTGATGCTCCTTTATTTTTCTTCTGATACATTGATGTTAAATAAGAAATTAATCGAGCTGATCTATGGCTGCAGCTGAGAAATTTAGTATGGGCTACATCTAAGCATGATGCCTACCTAATATCACATTACTCGGTGCTACACTGGTCAGCATTGAGTGGTGTGGACACAGAAATTATGAATGTCGAAAGGCATATTGCACCAAGTGAGGTAGTGTCTATAGTTACTAAATTTTCATTGCACTTTCATGTGTTGCTCTACCTCTATTAATGATATTTCATTATTTCATTGCAGAAACATCCAGGAAGTTTATTAGAAGGGTTTTCTCAGACTCAAGTTAGTACGCTGGCAGTCAAGGATAATTTGCTAGTAGCTGGTGGTTTCCAGGGAGAGCTAATATGCAAGGTAGGATCACTGTATCACTTTGTTTTTGCACTGACCGTAAATTTTTTTGGGAGTTCTATCTCGCAATTGACTGGGAGAACCCAAACTTGTGGGTAGCTGCATCTTGCCGCGACAATCATCTTACCCTGCCCATTCCATAGTACCCTACCAGTGACCATCACCGGTGTTTCTCCTGCCTCACTCACCCACCCTACAATTTCCCTGCCCTATCAGCCCATCTTTCATGTGTCCAACTGCCATCGGTAGCACCTTTGTCACCTTAGTGTGTCCGCGCCCCTCCCCTTGTTCACTTGCTTCACGTCCTCTGCACTGGCTTTTCCCCCTTGTGCATCTCGTGAAGCTGCAGGCACCTGACAGAACCTCCTCATGCAATCTGAAGGTCCTGCTTGACTGCAATGCCCCTGTTGCTGATCCGATGGCTTGCGTTCTGTGGATACGAATTGTCTGCAGGCATTTATCTTTATAGTTCCCTTAAATTTGTCACTGTCTCCTATTTGTTACTACCTCCGATCCATAACAAGTGTCGCAGTTTTGAACTAACCTGAGTTCAAAACTGCGACACTTATTTTGGATCGGAGGGAGTATATATATGAACCCACTCTCTTAGTATTAGATTGTAACATATGATGAGGTTCCATTTTTCTTACGGAAACATGACAAGGTTCCATTGCCTCTCTTTGCTGGTGGAGATGTGTGCGAATGTGCTGTTAGCTATTTTCTCGCCTGGTTGCTAGTGCACCTCCTATTCAGTTAAATTGACGCTGTTCAGTTACAAATTCTGTGGACAAGTAACTACATATTACATTTATTTCGAGCTTGAGTATGCTGAAATATATTTGTGAGCGATAGTTTTCTGATGTTAACCTTGGTCAATGTGATGCAGAACCTGGACCAAGAAGGAATAAGCTTTTGCTGCAGGACAACATATGATGATAATGCAATCACCAATGCAGTGGAGATATTCAACACCTCTAGGTAAATGTTATGCTCGGCTGTCAAAGATTCAATTTTGCGGAACATTCTTTCATCAGTGGTGCAGGACAAAAGATTAAGAAACTAGCTGGACTGTAGCCACAAGATTACTCTTCCCTGGAAACTTCTTTCATTAGAATGTTGGGAACGAGCTCATATCACTGCTGCCAAGAATTCTTTTGAAAGTGAAATTAATATTGATGTTTTTTCTCTGGTCCGTAATGTCTTCAGTGGTGCTGTTCACTTCATTGCATCTATTAACGACTCCGGTGTACGAGAATATGATATGGAAAGATACCAGTTATGTAAGCATTTCCGCTTTGGTTGGCCAGTGAATGTAAGTTCTGTTATTCACATTGCCATTTACGTTTTTTGGTATTCTGTACTTCATCTAGAGCAATACTTCTATATTATCATTTCTAACAAGCTCCAGCATTTTTGTCTTCATGAAATGGTTTCCTAAACCAAACTTGATATGTATAAATTAAATCTTCTGAACTGACGGGTCAAACCTAGAGTCTGCCAACAGTCGAGGCAACCAAAGTATAGTCGACGAAATCTAATCCAATCAGAACACTAAATTAAAGGAAATAATTAAATATTGATAATGCTTATCTCTTAAGTCTTGGTGCCGAATGTGCTCCTTCCCTTACTGGCTCTTCTGGCTGACCGCCACCGTAAGGCCCATGCCATAGCCTTGACCCTATAGAAGATGGTGCTTGACCCTGGAATTCAACTATACATCTGCCCATTTCAGTGTCAACTGCTAAACCATCACTTTGTTTTTCTCCACATCTTCTTTTATTATGTGGATAATATTAATTTCTTGTCTTTCACTCGTAGCATTTAGGATAGCTCTTGAATTTACAGTATAGTTTCAGTGACTGATCCTTCTATTGGCGCAGCACACGTCTTTGAGCCCTGATGGGAAGCTTGTTCTCGTTGTCGGGGATGATCCAGATGCTTTGCTTATTGATGCTAATTCAGGAAAGGTAAATCAACATTCACATTTGTTAGGTTTAAAGCATTTTGCAAGTATCTATCTATGCATCTGAAGGTATAAAAATTAAACGTTTGGATCTGGACAGACTGTTCATTCTATGAAAGGTCACTTGGATTTCTCATTTGCATCGGCTTGGAGCCCTGATGGTCGGACATTTGCCACTGGCAATCAAGACAGGACATGCCGGGTCTGGGATGCCAGAAATCTCTCGCAGTCTCTCCATGTCTTGAGGGGTAACCTTGGTGCTATAAGATCTATTCGCTACACATCAGATGGTCAGTTCCTGTCGATGGCGGAGCCAGCAGACTTTGTCCACATCTTTGATGTCAAAAGTGATTATAACAAGAGGCAAGAGCTGGATTTCTTTGGTGAGATATCTGGCATGTCTTTCAGCCCTGACACGGACACACTCTTCGTCGGTGTTTGGGACAGGACCTATGGCAGCCTACTTCAGTATGGCCGCCTCTATAACTACTCATACCTTGACTCGCTGTTCTAAGGTCAATGCAAACAAGTGTTGGTTGGGCCTCTTGTGTGTCAGTATTGCCGATTTTCGTCGGCGCGACTATTAGGTACTCCATAATCAGATTTATGTTATAGATTGGTCATTCTTTAATAATTCATGTATCCTGTTTATGTGTACAAAAGAAATGTATACAGATATAGCTTTGCTTTGAGGTAGGAGTTGTAAGTTATGTTTCTAGGGCTAGTTTTCTCCATGAATTCGGATATAAACTTTTATCTGAGATGTGTACCGTGAACATCTGCTGCATTGACCGAAACTGGTATGCTTCGGTGGTATGTGCTATGCCGCAGTTGTGTGGAGCAGTTTGGATTGTATAATTGAGCCGTTATACACCTGTTTTGTGAATCCTATATACCTGAGAAGTTTGTCTCCACTATCTTATTTATCCTAGCATTCAACTTATCCACCTCATCAAATGCGCAATGTCAGCAAAACAACTGCATGTCCCCACGTCGTTGACTGAGCTTATCTCATTTATGAGAGCACTATTCCAGGTGGGTGATCTTCTCCCCGTTTTCTCCATAGCAGTGCGTCCATTCTTCTTTTTAAACACCTCTCCATATATCAATTAATACTATATTTAAAATGTGATTACAATTGTTCATTGCAGGTGTCACGCAAGGCGGGAAACTATTAAAAAGAGAACCACCTATCTATTATCAAAACTAAATTTAGCAATCGCATGCGCCACTGAATTGGCTCTTCTATTTATTTTGGACAACTTGAAATTTATCAGAAGCCTGAAAATGCCAAGCGCTTCCTTCTTGAGGTCAATGAATGGATATTTGTCAAAACTTCCATTTGCAAGAAAAGAAGACACAAACACACAATTAGTTTTCAAAAAAAAGTAGGCATGTTAAGAAAAATACCGATATAAAGCTCAGCAAGCCATGCCTGAAGTTCCGCTTCATCCACGCCAGAACATAACCCAATAAAGTCCCAAGATGAGACAATGAGATCACCGTTATAGTTCCTAGTCACCACCCCAACGCTCACAACACTTAAACTCTTCACAAAACTTGCATCAACATTGATCTTGATATGGTTAGAAGGAGGCGGTTGCCACACCTCTTTGGATCTCACCGCGGTGTTTCTTGGACCAAAACCCGCCACCACCTTCTTTCCTTTGTTATTGGTGACTACCTCATTAGTATCCTGACACGACATGAAGGAAGACCAGTAGCTTTCCAAAAATATAACGGAGCTTGTAACCGTTTCTTTTTTCTTTCCCGGAAATCAAGTCATTCCTCAAGTGCCAAACTCTCTAGAAAAGAAACAGAATGTGCTTCCTTTGAGAACAACTTAACTAGTCTAAAAAAATAAGTAACAAGTCCGAGAATAATTGAAAGCCTCTTCTCCTGGCAAATTCCAAACGTCTCTCAATGCCAGCAAAGTGCATGAGCCTTGGGGCAAGACATAAGAGCGTGAAAAGTGCTCTCATACTCAACCCCACGGATAGAGCAAGTACAAATGGTAGCTTGATGATGCAAAACTCTAGTAACCTAAACAGCCAAGCTATCAGACGCCGCAAGCCATCCAAAAATTCTAATATTTTACGGGATATTGGCCTTCCAAATGATATCACACAACCTCCTTTCTCCGTGAATAGCAGTACTGGATTTCCCAATATTTTCTTTTCGATCCTTAAGCTTTAATGCCAGATTGTATGCACTCTTCACCGAAAACAATCAATTCTTTTCAAAATGCCAAGCAGTGAAATCACCATCCTCCAAGGGGTGCTCCTCGATGTTTTCAGGGTACGTGGATATATATAGGAGGAAGAAGTAGGTCGGTGGATGCTCGAGGGGCCCACGAGGGCGGGGGGCGCGCCCACCCCCAGGGGGTGTGCCGGTCACCCTCGTGGCCGCCTCGTTTGTTGCTTGACGTCCACTCCAAGTCCCCTGGATTGCGTTTGTTCCAAAAAGATCACTCCCAAAGGTTTCATTTTGTTTGGACTCTGTTTGATATTCCTTTTCTTCGAAACACTGAAATAGGCAAAAAACAGCAATTCGGGCTGGGCCTCCGGTTAGTAGGTTAGTCCCAAAAATGATATAAAAGTGTAAAGTAAAGCCCATAAACATCCAAAACGGGTAATATAATAGCATGGAACAATCAAACATTATAGATACATTGGAGACGTATCAAGCATCCCCAAGCTTAATTCCTGCTCGTCCCCGAGTAGGTAAATGATAAAACAAAATTTTTGATGTGGAATTCTACCTAGCATAATTCTCAATGTAATTTTCTTTATTGTGGCATGAATGTTCAGATCCAAATGATTCAAAATAAAAGTTCATATTGACATAAGAAATAGTAATACTTCAAGCATACTAACTAAGCAATCATGTCTTCTCGAAATATCATGGCATTAGAAGGTTCATCCCTACAAAATCATATAGTTAGGCTATGTTTCATTTTCATCACACAAAATACTCCCATCAAGAACAACCTCTGTTTCAGCCAAGCAATTGGTTCATACTTTTTGACGCGCTTCAGCTTTTTTTCAACTCTCACGCAATACATGAGCGTGAGCCATGGATATAACACTATGGGTGGAATAGAATATGATGATGGAGGTTGTGTGGAGAAGACAGAAAAGGAGAAAGTCTCACATTGACGAGGCTAACCAACGGCCTATGGAGATGCCCATCAATTGATGTCAACATGAGGAGTAGGGATTGCCATGCAACGGATGCACTAGAGCTATAAATGTATGAAAGCTCAACAAAACAAACTAAGTGGGTGTGCATCCAACTTGCTTGCTCACGAAGACCTAGGGCATTTTGAGGAAGCCCATCGTTGGAATATACAAGCCAATTTCTATAAAAAATTCCCACTAGTATATGAAAGTGACAACAAATGAGACTCTCTATATGAAGAACATGGTGCTACTTTGAAGCACAAGTGTGGAAAAAGATAGTAGCATTGTCCCCCTTTTTTTGGGCCTTTCTTTTTTATTTGGCCTTTCCTTTTTTTATTTGGCCTTTTTTTAGGGACAATGCTCTAATAATGATGATCATCACACTTCTATTTATTTACAACTCATGAGTTACAACTCAAAACTAGAACAAGATATGACTCTATATGAATGCCTCCGGCGGAGTACCGGGATGGGCAATGAATCAAGAGTAACATGTATGAAAAATTATGCATGGCGGCTTTGCCACAAATACGATGTCAACTACATGATCATGCAAGGCAATATGACAATGATGATGCGTGTCATGATAAACGGAACAGTGGAAAGTTGCATGGCAATATATCTCGGAATGGCTATGGAAATGCATAATAGGTAGGTATGGTGGCTGTTTTGAGGAAGATATAAGGAGGTTTATGTGTGATAGAGCGTATCATATCACAGGGTTTGGATGCACCAGCGAAGTTTGCACCAACTCTCAAGGTGAGAAAGGGCAATGCACGGTACCGAAGAGGCTGACAATGATGGAAAGGTAAAAGTGCGTATAATCCATGGGCTCACATTAGTCATAAAGAACTCATATACTTACTGCAAAAGTTTTATTAGCCCTCGAAGAAAAGTACTACTACGCATGCTCCTAGGGGGAAGGTTGGTAGGAGTTAACCATCGCGCGCCCCCGACCTCCACTCAAGGGAAGGCAATCAAAAGAGCACCCCATGCAATAAATTTGTTACACAACTTTTACCATATGTGCATGCTACGGGACTTGCCAACTTCAACACAAGTATTCTTTAAATTCACAATTACCCAACTAGCATGACTCTAATATCACCACCTCTATATCTCAAAACAATTATCGAGTATCAAATTGACCATAGCATCCAATTCACTTCATATGATAGTTTTTATTATACCCAACTTGGATGCCCATCATTCTAGGACCAATTTTATAACCATAGCAAATACCATGCTGTTCTAAGAGACTCTCAAAATAATATAAGTGAATCATGAGAGATCAATAATTTCTACAGAATTAAACCACCGCCGTGCTCTAAAAGATATAAATGAAGCACTAGAGCAAAATTATCTATCTCAAAAGATATAAGTGAAGCACATAGAGTATTCTAATAAATTCCAAATCAAGTGGGTTTCTCCCAAAAGGTGTGTACATCAAGGATGATTGTGGTAAACTAAAAAGCAAAGACTAATATCATACAAGATGCTCCAAGCAAAAAACATATCATGTGACGAATAAAAATATAGCTCCAAGTAAAGTTACCGATAGACGAAGACGAAAGAGGGGATGCCTTCCGAGGCATCCCCAAGCTTAGGATTTTCGTTGTACTTGGATATCTTGGGGTTCCATGGGTATCCCCAAGCTTAGGCTCTTGCCACTCCTTATTCCATAGTCCATCAAATTTTTACCCAAAACTTGAAAACTTCACAACACAAAACTCAACAGGAAATCTCATAAGCTCCGTTAGTGCAAGAAAGAAAAACCACCACATAAGGTACTGTAATGAATCATTCTTTATGTATATTGGTGTTAAACCTACTGTATTCCAACTTCTATATGGTTCATACCCCCGATACTAGCCATAGATGCATCAAAATAATCAAACAACACACGGAAAACAGAATCTGTCAAAAACAGAACAGTCTGTAGAAATCTGTAACTTTAGAATACTTATGGAACTATAAAACTCCTAACAAAATAGGAAGTCCTGGTAAATTTGTTTATTGATCCACAGCAAAAAGAATCAACGCAAAATCATGTTTCTGTGATTTACTAAAATTATTTTCGTGCGCGCAAAAGTTTCTGTTTTTCAGCAGAATCAAATTAACTATCACCATAGGTTATCCTATAGGTTCTACTTGGCACAAACACTAATGAAAACATGAAAACACATCTAAACAGAAGCTATATGAAATATTTATTACTAAACATAAACAAAAAGCAAGGAACAAAAATAAAATTGGGTTGCCTCCCAACAAGCGCTATCGTTTAACGCCCCTAGCTAGGCATTGATAATTTTAATGATGCTCACATGAAAGACAAGAATTAAAGCGCAAAGAGAGCATCATGAAACACGTGACAAACACATCTAAGTCTAACATACTTCCTATGCATAGGCATATTATAAGCAAACAAATTTGCAAGGCAAGCAAAAACTAGCATATGCAAGGAAGAAGAAAGAGACGATAGCAATCTCAACATGACGAGAGGTAATTTAGTGAGATAAAAATTTCTACGACCATATTTTCCTCTCTCATAATAATTACATGTAGGATCATAGGCAAATTCAATAAAATAGCTATCACATAACATATTCTCCACACGATCCACATGCATGTGAAGTTGACACTCTTCCAAAATAGTGGGATTATCATTAACTAAAGTCATGACCTCTCCAAACCCACTTTTAAAAAAATACCATAAGATTGAACATTCTCCAAATATGTGGGATATAAAGTTGACCCACTTTCAATATTGTTGCAAACACTATTATCAATCTCAAATTCATCATGGGGCTTAAATAAATTTTCAAGATCATAAGAAGAGTCACCCCAATCATGATCATTGCAATAAGTAGTAGACATAGAAAAACTAGCATCCCCAAGCTTAGGGTTTTGGATATTATTAGCACAATTGACATCAAGAGTATTTAAAATAAAATCATTGCAATCATGCTTTTTATTCAAGGAGCTATCGTGAATCTCTTCATAAATTTCTTCATCACAATTTTTAGATTCACGAATTTCAAGCAAAACCTCATAAAGATAATCTAGTGCACTCAAATCACTAGAACTTGGTTCATCATAATTGGATCTCTTAAAGATATTAGCAAGTGAATGAGGATCCATAAACTTTTAGCAAGCGAAGATGCAAGCAAAAAGAAGGCATATGGTAACACAAGATCGGACGGAAGAAGGGCGAATAAAACGGCAAGGGTGAAGTGGGGGAGAGGAAAACGAGAGGCAAATGGAAAATAATGTAATGTGAGGGAGATGAGTTTGTGATGGGTACTTGGTATGTCTTGACTTGAGCGTAGACCTCCCCGGCAACGGCGCCAGAAATCCTTCTTGCTACCTCTTGAGCACTGCGTTGGTTTTCCTTGAAGAGGAAAGGGTGATGCAGTAAAGTAGCGTAAGTATTTTCCTTAGTTTTTGAGAACCAAGGTATCAATCCAGTAGGAGGCTCCTCAAAAGTCCCACGCACCTACACAAACAAACAAGAACCTCACAACCAACGCAATAAAGGGGTTGTCAATCCCTTCATGGTTAATTGCAAAAGTGAGATCTGATAGAGATAATATGATAAGATAAATATTTTTGGTATTTTTATGATATAGATTGGAAAGTAAAAAGATGCAAATAAAAGTAGATGGAAAACTTATATGATAAAAGATAGACCCGGGGGCCATAGGTTTCACTAGTGGCTTCTCTCAAGATAGCATAAATATTACGGTGGGTGAACAAATTACCGTCGAGCAATTGATAGAGAAGCGCATAGTTATGAGATTATCTAGGCATGATCATGTATATAGGCATCACATACGTGACAAGTAGATCGAAACGATTCTGCATCTACTACTATTACTCCACACATCAACCGACTCCTGCCTGCATCTAGAGTATTAAGTTCATGAAGAACAGAGTAACGCATTAAGAAAGATGACATGATGTAGAGGGATAAACTCATGCAATATGATATAAACCCCATCCTTTTATCCTCGATGGCAACAATACAATACGTGCCTTGCTGCCCCTGCTGTCATTGGGAAAGGACACCGGAAGATTGAACCCAAAGCTAAGCACTTCTCCCATTGCAAGAAAGATCAATCTAGTAGGCCAAACCAAACTGATAATTCGAAGAGACTTGCAAAGATAACTTATTCACACATAAAAGAATTGAGAGGAGATTCAAATATTTCTCATATATAAACTTGATCATAAACCCACAATTCATCG
Organism: Triticum dicoccoides; assembly: GCF_002162155.2. Lineage (NCBI taxonomy): Eukaryota > Viridiplantae > Streptophyta > Magnoliopsida > Poales > Poaceae > Triticum > Triticum dicoccoides. The sequence goes on from NC_041393.1 coordinate 164,673,421, forward strand.
ATCTCGACAAACACACCGTAAAAAGAGTTACATCAAATAGATCTCCAAGAAGATCGAGGAGAACTTTGTATTGAGATTCAAAGAGAGAGAAGAAGCCATCTAGCTAATAAATATGGACCCGAAGGTATGTGGTAAACTACTCACAACTCATCGGAGAGGCCTTCGAGATGATGTAGAGGCTCTCCATGGTCGATTCCCCCTCCGGCAGAGCACCGACGAAGGCTCCAAGATGGGATCTCGCGGATACAGAAGGTTGCGGCGGTGGAAATAGTTTTTCATGGTGCTCCTGGATGTTTTTGGGGTACGTGGATATATATAGGAGGAAGAACTAGGTCGGTGGACGCTCGAGGGGCCCATGAGGGTGGGGGCACGCCCACCCCCAGGGGGCGCGCCGGGCACCCTCGTGGCCGCCTCGTTTGTTGCTTGACGTCCACTCCAAGTCCACTGGATTGCGTTTGTTCCAAAAAGATCGCTCCCGAAGGTTTTATTCCGTTTGGCTCCGTTTGATATTCCTTTTCTTCGAAGCACTGAAATAGGCAAAAAAATAGCAATTCGGGCTGGGCCGCCGGTTAGTAGGTTAGTCCCAAAAATGATATAAAAGTGTAAAGTAAAGCCCAGAAACATCCAAAACGGGTAATATAATAGCATGGAACAATAAAAAATTATAGATACGTTGGAGACGTATCAGCGCACCAGCCCCTACAAGGCCCATGCGCCTGGGGAAGGGAAACCCTAAGGGGGAGGGCCCTCTACTTGGCTTGGAGGGCACTCCTCCCCCCTTGGTTGCTGCTACCCTGCCTTGGGAGGGGGGCTAGGGCTGGCACATTGCTACTTCTTGAGCTTGCGTTGGTTTTTCCCTTGAAGAGTAAAGGGTGATGCAGCAAAGCAGAGATATGTATTCCCCTCAGTTAATAACCAAGGTATCAATCCAGTGGGAAGAACACACAAGTCACCAATGATTGCACCTACACAAACAAACAAATACTTGCACCCAACGTGATAAAAGGGGTTGTTAATCCCTTCACGGTTACTTGCAATGATGAGATCTGATAGTGATAGATATAAAAGATAAGTAAAAGTGAAAAATATAATAAAAGTATATAAATTGCAGCAAGGTATTTTTGTGTTTTTGATTTTAGAGATCTGAAAATAATATGATAAAAATAGACCCGGGGGCCATAATTTTCACTAGAGGCTTCTCTCTTGAAAGAAAGCATACTGTGAATAAATAAATTACTATTGATCAATTGATAGAAAGCACATAGTTATGACGATATCCAGGGCAATGATCATGTATATATGCATCATGTACATGACAAGTAGACCGACTCCTGCCTGCATCTACTACTATTACTCCACACATCGACCGCTATCCAACATGCATCTAGTGTATTAAATTAACAAGAACAGAGTAACGCCTTAAGAAAGATGGCATGATGTAGAGGGATAGATCCAAACAATATGAACAAACCCCATATTTTTATCCTTAATGGCAAAAATACAAATATGTGTCATGTCCCTTTCTGTCACTGGGAATAAGCACCGCAAGATTGAACCCATTACAAAGCACCTCTCCCATTGCAAGAAAAATCAATCCAGTTAGCCAAACCAAATCAATAGATCGGAGAGAAATACAAAGTTATCTTAATCATGCATAAAAGAGTTCAGAGAAGACTCAAATAATATTCATAGATAATCTGATCATAAACTCACAACTCATCGGATCTCAACAAATGCACCACAAAAGAAGATTACACCGAATAAACCTCCAAAGAACATTGTATTGAAGATCAAAGAGAGAGAAGAAGTCATCTAGCTACTAGCTATGGACCCGTAGGTCTGTGGTAAACTAATCACACATCATCGGAAGGGCAGCAAGGTTGATGTATAAGCCTTCCCTGATCGAATCCCCCTCTGGCAGAATACCAGAAAAGGCCTCCAGATGGGATCTGATGGTCCTAGAACTTGCGGCGGCAGAGAAGTATTTTTGGTGTGCCCCTGGTCTACGGGGAATATTTGGGTATTTATAGAAGAAGAATTATGGTTAGAGGAGCCACAAGGGGCCCACAAGCTTGGAGGGCACGCCCTCTGAGCTTGTCGTCGCCTCATGGCCCATCTGGCCTCCTCCCGGAGCTTCCAGTGTGTCCTGTGGTCCAAGACAAATCGTCTCAAAGTTTCGTTCCATTTGGACTCTGTTTGGTATTGATTTTTTGTAAAGACAAAAACAAGGAAAAAAACAACAACTGGTACTTGGCACTAGGTTAATAGGTCCCCAAAAATGATATAAAAAAGCATAATAATGCGTATAAAACATCCAAGATTGATAATACAATAGCATGGAACAATAAAAATGATAGATATGTTGGAGACGTATCAAGCATCCCCAAGCTTAATTCCTGCTCGTCCTCGAGTAGGTAAATGATAAAAACAAAAAAATTGATGTGGAATGCTACCTAACATGTTTATCATGTAATCTTTCTTTATGTGGCATGAATATTCAAATCTGCAAGATTCAAAATAAAAGTATAGTATTGACATAAAAACAATAATACTTCAAGAATACTAAAAAGCAATCATGTCTTTTCAAAATATAATGGCTAAAGAAATTTATCCCTACAAAATCATATAGTATTGTCATGCTCCATTTTCTTAACACAAAGTATTTATCATGCACAACCCCGGTGTTAGCCAATCAATTGGTTCATACTTTTTAACGCACTTCAACTTTTTCAACTCTCACGCATTATATGAGCATGAGCCATGGATATAGCACTATATAGGTGGAATAGAGTATGATGTTGGAGGTTGTGTGGAGAAGACAAAAAAAGAGATAGTCTCACATTGACAAGGCTATCAATGGGCTATGGAGATGCCCATCAATTGATGTCAATGCAAGGAGTAGGGATTGCCATGCAACAGATACACTAGAGCTATAAGTGTATGAAAGCTCAAAAGAAAACTAAGTGGGTGTGCATCCAACTTGCTTGCTCTAAAGACCTCGGGCATTTGAGGGAACCCATCATTGGAATATACAAGCCATGTTCTATAATGAAAAATTCCCACTAGTAATATATGGAAGTGACAAAATAGGAGACTCTATCATGAAGAACATGGTGCTACTTTGAAGCACAAGTGTGTAAAAGGATAGTAACATTATCCCTTCTGTCTTTTTTCTCATTTTTACTGTTGGGCACTTTGGCCTCTTTTTTCTTGGGCTCATTGGCCTCTCTTTTTTATTTTGTCCGGAGTCTCATCCCGACTTGTGGGGGGATCATAGTCTCCATTATCCTTTCCTGGGACAATGCTCTAATAATGATGATCATTACACTTTTATTTACTTACAACTCAAGAACTACAAGTCGATACTAGAACAAAAATATGACTCTATATGAGTGCCTCCGGCGGTGTATCGGGATGTGCAATGATCTAGCATGACATGTATAAAAAATATGAACGGTGAACAAGCCACAAATACTATGTCAACTATATGATCATGCAAAGCAATATGCCAATGATGATATGTGTCATAATAAAATGGAATAGCAGAAGTTGCATGGCAATATATCTCAGAATGGCTATGGAAATGCCATAATAGGTAGGTATGATGGCTGTTTTGAGGAAGATGTAAGGTGGCTTATGTGTGAAAGAGTGTATCATATCACGGGGTTTGGATGCACCGGCAAAGTTTGCACCACAACTCAAGGTGAGAAAGGGCAATGCACGGTACCGAAGAGGCTAGCAAATTACAGAAAGTTAAGAGTGCATATAATCCATGGACTCACATTAGTCATAAAGAACTGACATACTTATTGCAAAAGTTTATTAGCCCTCTAAGCAAAGTACTACTATGCATGCCCCTAGGGGGGAGGTTGGTAGGAGTTAACCATCGCGCCCCCCGACCTCCATGCAAAGGAAGACAATCAATAATAAATCATGCTCCAGTTTCATAGCATAATGAGAGACCATACACGCATGCCTCGGGAATCACAAACCTTAACACAAATATTCTTACTAAACAACAATTACTCACTAGCATGACTCTAATATCACCATATTTATATCTCAAAACAAATGCAAGGAATCAAACTTCTCATATATTCAGTGATATTCATGAAAGTTTTAATTATATCCCTCTTGAATACCCATCATATTAGGACTAAATTCATAACCCAAGAAAATTTCCATACTATCTATAAGACTCTCAAAATAATATAATTGAAGCATGAGAGCTCATCAATTTCTTTAAAATATAACCACTGGCGTGCTCTAAAAAGATATAAGTGAAGCACTAGAGCAACTACCTAGCTCAAAAGATATAAGTGAAGCACAAAGAGTATTTTAACAAATTCACGATTAATGTGTGTCCCTCTCAAAAGGTGTGTCCAGAAAGAATGATTGTGGCAAACTAAAAAGCAAATAAAGAAAATACTCATACAATACAAGACGCTCCAAGCAAAACACATATCATGTGGTAAATAAAAATATAGCCTCGAGTAATTTACCGATGGATTGTAGAGAGAAGAGGGGATCTAGGGCATCCCCAAGCTTAGACGCTTGGTTGTCCTTGAATATTACCTCGGGGTGCCTTGGGCATCCCCAAGCTTAGGCTGTTTCCACTCCTTATTCCTTAGCGCATCGAAACTTTACCCAAAACTTGAAAACTTCACAACACAAAACTCAACAGAAAACTCGTGAGATCCGTTAGTAAAATAAAGCAAATCACCACCTTTAGGTGCTGCTGTAAACTCATTCCAATTTTATATTTGCATTATATCTACTGTATTCTAACTTCACCATGGTTCATACCTCCCGATACAACCCATAGATTCATCAAAATAAGCAAAGAACACAACGAAAACAGAATCTGTCAACAACAGAACAATCTATAGTAATCTAAACTTAGCCAAACTTCTGTAACTCCAATTTTTTTGAAACATTAGGACAACATGGGTAATTTGTATATAAAGTGTAAAAGATTCAGAGTTTTATCACGCTCCATTAAATTTTAACAATTCTGCTACTAGACACAGAATTTTTTTGTTTTTTCATAGAATCAAATCAACAATCTTCCAAATCATCCCAAGGATCTTACTTGGAACAAATACTAATTAAAACACTAAAGCACAATCATAATAGAAGTATAATTGCATATTTATTAAAAAACAGAAGAAATAGCAAAAACATAAAATAAAATTGGGTAGCCTCCCAACAAGCGCTACTGTTTTATGCCCCTAGCTGGGTATATTGCATAGATCTAGGTATTGTCATCTTTGGTATTCAATCCATGAGTGGCCCTCATACTATATTCATATGGAAACTTAATTTTCGTTCTTGGAAAGTGTTCCATGCCCTTCCTTAATGGAAATTGAATTCTAATGGTTCCTTCTTTCATATCAGTAATTGCACCAATCTTTCTTAGGAAAGGTCTACCAAGAATTATCGGGTATATGGGATTGCAATCTATATCAAGAACAATAAAATCTACGGGCACATAATTCCTATTTGTAATAATAAGAACATCATTAATTCTTCCCATAGGTTTCTTAATAGTAGAATCCGCTAAGTGCAAATTTAAAGAACAATCATCAAGTTTATGGAAACCTAGCACATCACATAAAGTTTTTGGAATAGTGGAAACGCTAGCACCCAAATCACACAAAGCATTGCACTCATAATATTTAATCTTAATTTTAATAGTGGCTTCCCATTCATCATATAACTTTCTAGGGATTGAAACTTTCAACTCAAGTTTTTCTTCAAAAGATTTCGTCATAGCATCAACGATATGTTTAGTAAAAGCCTTATTTTGATTATAAGCATGAGGTGAATTAAGAACAGACTGTAGCAAGTAAATACACTCAATCAAAGAAAAATTATCATAATTAAATTCCTTGAAATCTAAAAGAGTGGGATCATCACTAGCTAAAGTTTTGACTTCGCTAAACCCACTTTTATCAATTTTTTCATTAAGATCATCACCCTCCAAATTATTGGGACGTCTTCTAGCTAAAGTTTACTCCTCTCCAATCCCTTCTTTATCAAGTTTTATAGCAAACAAAGGTTAAATAGGAGTCACACAAATCACTTTAAGATCTTCATCATGATTCAAAGATTCAGGTTTAACAACCATCTTATTTACTAACGTAGTTTGCTTATCGAAAGTTTGACCTACTAAACCTTCAATATGAACGAGTTGAGGTTGAAGACCAATAACTTCTTTATTAAGATCATCAAGTTGATTATTGATATACTCTATCATAGTAGATTGTTATTTAAGTTCATTCCTAAAAAAACGATTATGCTCAAATTGCAAGGTCATGAAGCTTTTTGCATTATTTTCAATCTCTTCCAACTTTCTGTGGTAAGGATCAAGTTTTTAAATTGAGACATGATGACAAGGCAAGCAATCTAGCACGCAAGCACACAAAAAGCAAACGAAAAAGCGAACGGAGAGAAGGTGAATAAAATTGAAAAATATTTTTGTGTTTTTCTAAAAACGTTTTAGAGGTGAGGGAGAGAAAAACGGGAGGAAAATGGTGCATAATGTAAATGCAAGAGATGAGATTTTATGATGGGTACCTGGTAGGTTTGTGATACGTCTCCAACGTATCTGTAATTTTTGATTGTTCCATGCTATTATATTATCCATCTTAGATGTTTTATATGCATTTAGATGCTATTTTATATGATTTTGGGGACTAACCTATTAACCTAGAGCCCAGTGCTAGTTTTTGTTTTTTCCTTGTTTTTGAGTTTTGCAGAAAAGGAATACCAAACGGAGTCCAATTGACCTACCAATTTTTGTGGATTTTTTATGGACCAAAAGAAGCCCCCGAAGTAAAAGAGTTGGGCCAGAAGAGTCCCGAGGCATCCACGAGGGTGGAGGGCGCGCCCTACCCCCTGGGCGCGCTCCCCTATCTCGTGGATGACTCGGAGATCCCCGTGATGTGAGACCGACGCCAAAAATTCCTATAAATACAGAAACCCCCCGAAAAGAAACCTAGATCAGGAGTTCCACCACCGCAAGCCTCTGTAGCCACCAAAAACCTCTTGGGAGCATGTTCGAGCACCCTGCCGGAGGGGGGATCCATCACCGGTGGCCATCTTCATCATCCCGGCGCTCTCCATGACGAGGAGGGAGCAGTTCACCCTCGGGGCTGAGGGTATGTACCAGTAGCTATGTGTTTGATCTCTCTCTCTCTCTCTCTCTCTTGTTCTTGATATGGCACGATTTTGATGTATCGCGGGCTTTGCTATTATAGTTGGATCTTATGATGTTTCTCCCCCTCTACCTCTTGTAATGGATTGAGTTTTCCCTTTGAAGTTATCTTATCGGATTGAGTCTTTAAGGACTTGAGAACACTTGAGGTATGTCTTGCGTGGGATACCCATGGTGACAATGGGGTATTCTATTGATTCACTTGATGTATGTTTTGGTGATCAACTTGCGGGTTCTGTGACCTTGTGAACTTATGCATAGGGGTTGGCACACGTTTTTGTCTTAACTCTCCGGTAGAAACTTTGGGGCACTCTTTGAAGTTCTTTGTGTTGGTTTGAATAGATGAATCTGAGATTGTGTGATGCATATCGTATAATCATACCCGTGGATACTTGAGGTGACATTGGAGTATCTAGGTGACATTAGGATTTTGGTTGATGTGCGTCTTAAGGTGTTATTTTACTACGAACTCTAGGGCTGTTTGTGACACTTATAGGAATAGCCCAATGGATTGATCAGAAAGAATAACTTTGAGGTGGTTTCGTACCCTACAATAATCTCTTCGTTTGTTCTCCGATATTAGTGACTTTGGAGTGTCTCTTTGTTGCATGTTGAGGGATTGTTATATGATCCAATTATGTTATTATTGTTGAGAGAACTTGCACTAGTGAAAGTATGAACCCTAGGCCTTGTTTCGAAGCATTGTAATACCGTTTTCGCTCACTTTTACCACTTGCTACCTTGCTGTTTTTATACTTTCAGATTACGAAAACCTATATCTACCATCCATATTGCACTTGTATTGCCATCTCCTCACCGAACTAGTGCACCTATACAATTTACCATTGTATTGGGTGTGTTGGGGACACAAGAGACTCTTTGTTATTTGGTTGCAAGGTTGTTTGAGAGAGACCATCTTCATCCTACACCTCCCACGGATTGATAAACCTTAGGTCATCCACTTGAGGGAAATTTGCTACTGTCCTACAAACCTCTGCACTTGGAGGCCCAACAATGTCTACAAGAACAAGGTTGTGTAGTAGACATCAAGCTCTTTTCTGGAGTTGTTGCTGGGGAGATTAGTGATTGAAGGTATATCTTTAGATCTTGCAATCAAATCTTTTAGTTTCTTTTTTTATCACTAGTTTAGTCTATAAAAGAAAACTACAAAAAAATGGAATTGAGGGTGTCTCATATGCTTCATCTTTTTATATCTTTCGTGAAAATGATGGAAAGGAAAACTGTGCTCAAGTGCTAGAAGAAGAATGCATTAAAATGTTTGGCACTAAATATTTGAATGATGAGCATGATTGCAAAGTTGTTAGTGTGAATTCTTTGAATATCCATGATTGCTAATGATATGCAAAGCCACAAGCTTGGGGAAGCTATGTTTGATGAAGATGATATTTTTAGTCCCCCAAGTTTTGATGAGAAAATATATTATGATGATAGCATGCCTCCTACCTATGATGATTATTGTGATGAAATTTATGCTATAAAGAGTAATGATAACCATGAAACTTGTCATCTTGATTTTAATTTTTAATTGGATTATGCCTCACATGATAGTTATTTTGTTGAGTTTGCTCCCACTACTATTCATGAGAAGAAATTTGCTTATGTGGAGAGTAATAAAAATTATATGCTTGTGCATCATAAAAATAATGCTTTATGTGATAGTATATTTTTGAATTCATTCATGATGCTTCTGAAAATTATTATGAGGGAGGAATATAAGCTTGTAGGAATTGCAATAATATTAATTTTCCTCTCTATGTGTTGAAAATCTTGAAGCTATGCTTGTTTTGCTTTCCTATGCTAGTTGATTCTTGTTCCCATAAGTTGTTTGCTCACAAAATCCCTATGCATAGGAAGTGGGTTAGACTTAAATGTTCTAGTCATATGCTTCATGATGCTCCTGTTATGTTTCAATTCTTATCTTTTATGTGAGCATCATTGTCATCATCATGCCTAGCTAAAAAGGCATTAAAGAAAAGCGCTTGTTGGGAGACAACCCAATATTTATCCCTACTGTTTTTGTGCGTTCACATGATTAATCTACTGTAGTAATCATGTTTTATAGGTTTTTTCAATAAAGTGCCAAGTAGAACCTTTGTGAAGACTTGGGTGAAAGTTAATGCGATATTGCTATAAAAAAACAGAAACTTTGTGCTCACGAGAATAATTTTCATTTTTGACAGAAGAGTGCTTTTAAGTTTATTATTTTTGCAGAAGACTAATATACAAATTCCTCACGTCCACCAATTTATTTCAGAATTTTTGGAGTTAAAGAAGTATTCGAGAGTTACAGATTACTACAGACTATTCTGTTTTTGACATATTCTGTTTTCTATGTGTTGTTTGCTTGTTTTGATGAATCTATGAGTAGTATCGGAGGGTGTGAACCATAGAGAAGTTGGAATACAGTAGATATTACACCAATATGAATTTATAATGAGTTCACAACAGTACCAAAAGTGATTATTTATTTTCTTATACTAATGGAGCTTACGAGTTTTCTGTCGAGTTTTGTGTTGTGAAGTTTTCAAGTTTTGGGATAAGATCCGATGGACTATGGAATAAGGAGTGGCAAGAGCCTAAGATTGGGGATGCCCAAGGCACCCCAAGGTAATATTCAAGGACAACCAAGAGCCTAAGCTTGGGGATGCCCCGGAAGGCATCCCCTCTTTCGTCTTCGTTCATCGGTAACTTTACTTGGAGCTATATTTTTATTCACCACATGATATGTGTTTTCCTTGGAGCGTCATTTTCTTTTGTTTTGTTTTGCTTTCTATTTGAATAAAATATCAAGATCTTAAATACTTAAATTTTAGAGAGTATTCACATAGTTTCATAATTATTCGACTACTCATTAATCTTCACTTATATCTTTTGGAGTAGTTTGTCATTTGCTCTAGTGCTTCACTTATATATTTTTAGAGCACGGCGGTAGTTTTATTTTGAAGAAATAGACTCTTATGCTTCACTTATATTATTTTTAGAGTCTTTTAGAATAGCATGGTGATTTTCTTTGGTTATGAATTTAGTCCTAATATGATAGGCATCCAAGAGGGATATAATAAAAACTTTCATATAAAGTGCATTGAATACTATGAGAAGTTTGATTCTTTATGATTGTTTTGAGATATGAAGATGGTGATATTAGAGTCATGCTAGTGAGTAGTTGTGAATTTGAGAGATACTTGTGTTAAAGTTTGTGATTCCCGTAGCATGCACGTATGGTGAACCGTTATGTGATGAAGTCGGAGCATGATTTATTTTTTGATTGTCATCCTTTGTGTGGAGGTCGGGATCGCTCGATGGTTAACTCCTACCAACTCTTCCCCTAGGAGCATGCGTGTAGTACTTTGTTTTGATGACTTGTAGATTTTTGCAATAAGTATGTGGGTTCGTTATGACTAATGTTGAGTCCATGGATTATACACACTCTCACCCTTCCACCATTGCTAGCCTCTCTTGTGCCGCGCAACTTTCGCCGATACCATACACCAACCATTACCTTCGTCAAAACAGCCACCATACCTACCTATTATGGCATTTCCATAGCCATTCCGAGATATATTTCCATGCAACTTTCCATCTTTCCGTTTATTATGACACACTTCATCATTGTCATATTGCTTTGCATGATCATGTAGTTGACATCGTATTTGTGGCAAAGCCACCATTCATAATTCTTTCATACATGTCACTCTTGAATCATTGCACATCCTAGTACACCGCTGGAGGCATTCATATATTCATATTTTGTTCTAAGTATCGACTTGTAATTCTTGAGTTGTAAGTAAATAAAAGTGTGACGATCATCATTATTAGAGCGTTGTCCGAGTGAGGAAAGGATGATGGAGACTATGATTCCCCCACAAGTCGGGATGAGACTCCGGACGATTTTTTTAGAAAAAAGAGGCCATAAAAAAGAAGAGAAAAGGCCCAAATAAAAAAATAAAAAAAATAAGAAAATGAGAGAAAATGAGAGAAGGGACAATGCTACTATCCTTTTACCACACTTGTGCTTCAAAGTAGCACCATGATCTTCATGATAGAGAGTCTCCTATGTTGTCACTTTCATATACTAGTGGGAATTTTTCATTATAGAACTTGGCTTGTATATTCCAACGATGGCCTTCCTCAAATGCCCTAGGTCTTCATGAGCAAGAAAGTTGGATGCACGCCCACTTAGTTTCTTTTTGATCTTTCATACACTTATAGCTCTAGTGCATCCATTGCATGACAATCTCTACTCACTCACATTGATATCTATTGGTGGGCATCTCCATAGCCCATTGATACGCCTAGTTGATGTGAGACTATCTTCCTCTTTTTGTCTTCTCCTCAACCACCATTCTATTCCACCTATAGTGCTATGTCCATGGCTCATGCTCATGTATTGCGTGAAAGTTGAAAAAGTTTGATAATACTGAAGTATGAAACAATTGCTTGGCTGAAACCGGGGTTGTGCATGATTTAAATATTTTGTGTGATGAAGATAGAGCATAGCCAGACTATATGATTTTGTAGGGATAGCTTTCTTTGGCCATGTTATTTTGAGAAGACATGATTGCTTTGTTAGTATGCTTGAAGTATTATCGTTTTTATGTCAATATTAAACTTTTGTTTTGAATCTTATGGATCTGAATATTCTTGCCACAATAGAGAAGATTACATTGATAAATATGTTAATTAGCATTCCGCATCAAAAATTCTGTTTTTATCATTTACCTACTCGAGGACGAGCAGTAATTAAGCTTGGGGATGCTTGATACGTCTCCAACATATCTATAATTTTTGATTGTTCCATGCTATTATATTATCCATCTTAGATGTTTTATATGCATTTATATGCTATTTTATATGACTTTTGGGACTAACCTATTAACCTAGAGCCCAGTGCTAGTTTTTGTTTTCCCCTTGTTTTTGAGTTTTGCAAAAAAGGAATACCAAACAGAGTTCAATTGAGCTACCAATTTTTGTGGATTTTTCATGGACCAAAAGAAGCCCCCGAAGTAAAAGAGTTGGGCCAGAAGAGTCCCAAGGCATCCACGAGGGTGGAGGGCATGCTCCCCTATCTCGTGGATGACTCAGAGACGCCCTTGATGTGAGACCGACGCCAAAAATTCCTATAAATACAGAAACCCCCAAAAAGAAACCTAGATCGGGAGTTCCGCCGCCGCAAGCCTCTGTAGCCACCAAAAACCTCTCGGGAGCCCGTTTCGGCACCCTGCCGAAGGGGGATCCATCACCGGTGGCCATCTTCATCATCCCGGCGCTCTCCATGACGAGGAGGGAGTAGTTCACCCTCGGGGCTGAGGGTATGTACCAGTAGCTATGTGTTTGATCTCTCTCTCTCTCTCTCTCTCTCTCTCTCTTGTGTTCTTGATATGGCACGATCTTGATGTACCGTGAGCTTTGCTATTATAGTTGGATCTTATGATGTTTCTCCCCCTCTACCTCTTGTAATGGATTGAGTTTTCCCTTTGAAGTTATCTTATCGGATTGTGTCTTTAAGGATTTGAGGACACTTGATGTATGTCTTGCGTGGGATACCCGTGGTGACAATGGGGTATTCTATTGATTCACTTGATGTATGTTTTGGTGATCAACTTGCGGGTTCAGTGACCTTGTGAACTTATGCATAGGGGTTGGCACACGTTTTCGTCTTGACTCTCCGGTAGAAACTGTGGGGCACTCTTTGAAGTTCTTTGTGTTGGTTTGAATAGATGAATCTGAGATTGTGTGATGCATATCGTATAATCATACCGCGGATACTTGAGGTGACATTGGAGTATCTAGGTGACACTAGGGTTTTGGGGAATGTGAGTCTTAAGGTGTTATTTTACTACGAACTCTAGGGCTGTTTGTGACACTTATAGGAATAACCCAATGGATTGATCAGAAAGAATAAATTTGAGGTGGTCTCGTAGCCTACAATAATCTCTTTGTTTGTTCTCCGCTATTAGTGACTTTGGAGTGACTCTTTGTTGCATGTTGAGGGACTGTTATATGATCCAATTATGTTATTATTGTTGAGAGAACTTGCACTAGTGAAAGTATGAACCCTAGGCCTTGTTTCGAAGCATTGTAATACTGTTTTCTCTCACTTTTACCACTTGCTACCTTGCTATTTTTATAATTTCAGATTACGAAAACCTATATCTACCATCCATATTGCACTTGTATTACCATCTCTTCGCCGAACTAGTGGATCTATACAATTTACCATTATATTGGGTGTGTTGGGGACACAAGAGACTCTTTGTTATTTGGTTGCAGGGTTGTTTGAGAGAGACCATGTTCATCCTACGCCTCCCACGGATTGATAAATGTTAAGTCAACCACTTGAGGGAAATTTAATACTGTCCTACAAACCTCTGCACTTGAAGGCCTAACAACGTCTACAAGAAGAAGGTTGTGTAGTAGACATCAGTTTGATGTAGATCCTCCCCGGCAACGGCGCCAGAAATCCTTCCTGCTACTTCTTGAGCTTGCGTTGGTTTTTTCCTTGAAGAGGAAAGGGTGATGCAGCAAAGTAGATATAAGTATTTCCCCCAGTTAAGACCAAGGTATCAATCCAGTAGGAGGAACACACAAGTCACCAATGATTGCACCTACACAAACAAACAAATACTTGCACCCAACGCGCTAAAAGGGGTTGTCAATCCCTTCACGGTTACTCACAAGGATGAGATCTGATAGAGATAGATATAAAAGATAAGGGCAAAATAAAATAAAAGTGAGTAAATTGCAGCAAGGTATTTTTCTGTTTTTGATTTTATAGATCTGAAAATAATATGATAAAAATAGACCCCGGGGCCATAGTTTTCACTAGAGGCTTCTCTCTTGAAAGAAAGCATATGGTGGGCAAACAAATCAGTGTTGAGCAATTGATAGAAAAGCGCATAGTTATGACGATATCTAAGGCAATGATCATGTATATAGGCATGACATCCGTGACAAGTAGACCGACTCCTGCCTGCATCTGATACTATTACTCCACACATCGACAACTATCCAGCATGCATCTAGTGTATTAAGTTAACAAGAACGAAGTAACACCTTAAGCAAGATGACATGATGTAGAGGGATAGATCCAATCAATATGGTAGAACCCCCATCTTTTTATATTTAATGGCAACAATACTAATACGTGCCTCGCTACCCCTACTATCACTGGATGAGGACACCACAAGATTGAACACATCACAAAGCACCACTCCCATTGCAAGAAAAGTCAATCTAGTTGTCCAAACCAAATCAACAGATCGGAGAGAAATACAAAGCTATCTTAGTCATGCATAAAAGAGTTTAGAGAAGACTCAAATAATATTCATAGATAAACTGATCATAAATCCACAATTCATCGGATCTCAACAAACGCACCGCAAAAGAAGATTACATCGAATAGATCTCCAAGAACATCGAGGAGAACATTGTATTGAAGATCAAAGGGAGAGAAGAAGCCATCTAGCTACTAGCTATGGACCCGTAGGTCTGTAGTAAACTAATCACACATCATTGGAAGGGCATCAAGGTTGATGTAGAAGCCCTTCGAGATCAAGTCCCCCTCAGAGTACCAGAAAAGGCCTCCAGATGGGATCTTGTGGTTCTGGAATTTGCGGCAACAGAAAAGTATTTTTGGTGTGCCCCTCGTCTAGGCAGAATATTTGGGTATTTATAAAAGAAGAGTTAGGGTTAGAGGAGCCACAGGGGGCCCACAAGCTCAGAGGGCTCGCCCCCGGAGCTTGTCATTGCCTCGTGGCCCATCTAGCCTCCTCCCGAAGCTTCTAGGGTGTCTTGTGGTCCAAGAAAAATCATCAAAAAGTTTCATTCCATTTGGACCCCGTTTGGTATTGATTTTATGTAAAGACAAAAATAAGGAAAAAACAACAACTGGCACTTGGCACTAGGTTAATAGGTTATGTGACGCCTGGATACTTAAGCTACAGTGAACCTCTGCTAATGATGCCACATCACCTCGATTACTGTTGCTAATCTCGCGTTAGTTCAAAACCGATTCAGATTCAAATTAAAAATTAGGCAAACAACAAAAGTTTTCAAACTTTAAAACTAAAATGTTCGAGTTGTGCCAAAAGAATGCAAAGGTAATTGTGGTGCAAAAAACCCACTTTTGTAAAATGTTTTACTACTCTAAAATGATTAAAACAGTAGTTGAAACGATTAAATAAGTGCCTTTGATATTTTAAGGAATCTAAACTATTTGCATTTTGAGGTAAAACTTTTTAGAATAGTGGACTATTTTGAAACACTATTTTTGGAGCTATTGTCCTATTTTACTAAACTAAAAATAAAGTGTAACTAAAATAGAACAAAAAAGAATAAAAAATAACAACAAAAGAAACTAAAAGCCCCCCCCTTCCTCGCTGGGCCTCGGCCCAGCTAGCCATTGGGCTAACCAGGCCGGCCCAGCGGGCGCCCCACTCCCCTCCTTATCCCCACTCTGGGGGAAACCCTAACCCGTAACCCCCCACTCGCCCCCACTACTCTCCCCTTCCCCCCGATCCGATCTGGAACGGGCACCCCTCGTGTTCTCTCGTCGTCCCCGCCGCCACCTCGCCGACTCCCATCCCAGCGCCGCCCCACCCCCAACGCCACCGCCCGATCCCGAAGGTCGCTTTACCTGCCCCCGCTGCGCTGGACCGCCCATTGTGGCACTCCAAAAATTTCATTTGGTTTTCAACAAAATTCCTTATTTGATTTTGAAGGAGACTATTTAAAATCTTTTAAAAAGACTCTTCCTCTCAAATATTTTCTCTTATGATAAAATTCTCTTGGGGTTATCCTCAACCTTGATGGTTGTCTTTGAAGGTTCTTCATTGATGTTGACTCACCACAAATTATTTTTGAAAGTTTTTCTTCTAAAAAAAGTAATCCTATGAGTTTTGGTCTATTCCTTTTTATTCCAACCATCCCCTTTCACCATATCTCATATTAAAAAAATTCCCCAAAGCACCTCCTTCAACCATGGAGCAAGCCAAGTAACCAATCCCAGCAAGTTCAGCTCATTTTTGATTTTTATTCCATTTATTTTTCTCCAAAAACTATTTCTGTTTTTATTTTTGGACCTTGGTGGTTTACAAAGGAAGTACCAATCCCCTTTTGAGTTTTGATCTCAAACCAACTCTTCTGGATAGTCCTTAGCACCCCCAACCTAGATCCATCAAGATCCACTCTTCAACAATTCAAAATTTTCAAGTTTCAACCTCTGCAAGTTTGGACCAGATTCATCATTTTTGGTGAAATTCATATTTTCTCTTCTCCAAAAATTTCACCAAAATTCAGACAGCCCCCAGGTGCTTTGAGAGGCCACCACACCAAAGATCAGCCCCAGAAAAATTCTTCTCATGCTTGATTCATTTCATCAAACACTTGGTCGGCACTGTTCCTGTACACTTTCAGTAAATTCAGAGTTTCAGAGTGTTGACAGTGTCGTTTTTCGTCAGTGCCTTGTCATCGATCACTAGTGCACCCTGGCGCGTTGCGCACAGCCTCTCCTTCTTAACCTGAGCACCGCACGCTCCCTTGGACGGGCGCAGGTGTCGGTGGCGGCGAGCCTTGCCGACGCCGGCAACCTCTGCGGTGGCAGAGCCACCCGTGGCGGCCAACAGGAGCCAGCGCCAGCTCGCTACGCCGTTCGGCGCCGCCCAACGCTCCCTAGCCCTCCGTGTGGCCTCATGCATGCCAGCGTACACCACAGCACCGTCGCCGTGGTCTGGCAAGCACAGGGCACGCCCTCTGCCGCCGACGGGCCCGCGCCGCCCCGTTTTGTCAAAACCACCCACGCGCGCCTAATCCAACCTGGTTTATCTTCTAAACGGAACCCGTGGACCTCCACGTTGATGCCCAACCTCCTAAACTCCCCGACCAAGCACTGCGCCGCCGTAACCATCGCCGGAGATCCCCGTTCACGGCCACCGCCTCGGATCGCCTATAAAAAGAGGTCCTGAGCTCGTTCTCGACCACGCACCACCACTGCACCCCACCAGAACCCCGCCAAGCCACTAGGAGGACCTCGAGGAGGTCTCCTCCCCCAACTCCGGCCGCCCCGATCCGCCTCGGCCGCCAGCTCGATCCACTCCGGTGAGGCCATCCCCGCCGCCCAAACCTTGTCAGTAGTCTCCTCGAGCACCCAGTGATCTAACCCAGGCTTCAATTTGACCTCCGCAGCCCTTCCCAATGAGATCCAACTCCACCCGAGCCGCCGTCCACCGGAGCAAGGACCGCCGTCGATGTGGTGCTCGCCACGACCACCACCACCACCCACCGACGCGGAAGGACACACTGAGCACGTAGGTACTCTCCGATCCTCCTAACTCGCCGTGGATCGCCGTCGGCGACCACCGCAGCTCTCGGGC
This sequence comes from Triticum dicoccoides, assembly GCF_002162155.2. NCBI lineage: Eukaryota > Viridiplantae > Streptophyta > Magnoliopsida > Poales > Poaceae > Triticum > Triticum dicoccoides. The sequence goes on from NC_041393.1 coordinate 164,691,031, forward strand.
GCCGACGAGCTCTGTTTCTTCCCCCGTTTGAAATTTCAAACCTGACGGGTGGGACCCCTCGTTAGTATTTTTCCTTTTTTTCGAACCTTTTTCTAAAAACGCCTTCGGGCAGAATACGTTTCCCTTTGCAGTTGACGGCTTTTTAGCCGAAGCGTTTTTTGTTTTTATAAGTTGGCCCCTGGAAACTTTCTGTTTCATTACAGATGAGTCCCTGGATTAAAACCTTTATAACTTTTAAACAGAAACTGATTTTTGATTGATTCTTTTTCTGTCATCTTTATTTTTCTATCTAGTTTTTTAGCATATTTATTTGAAAAAAAATTGGAGCACTTTTTGTGCACACACGGTATTTACGTTAGAACGTATTTTTCTTTATACCGTAGATACCGAAGGAGGTGACGGAACCGTGAACTTCACCGAGCTAGACTCCGACTACTCCGAACCAGGCAAGCATGTTTGAACCTTTGATATGATGAGTGTTTTGCATGTTTGCTTTGAGTAGCTAGTTTATGGCATGTTCTTATATATAAGCAGTAAGTGGTATATTGCATGCAAAGTTGATGCAAGTGAGCTTCAAAACTCCATACACTTTTGATGAGAGTTTATATGATCATGTGGTGACATGAGAGGTGGTAAGATGGCAGTGTTGTAGCATGCCAGTCTTATGCCAAACCACTTAACTCCAGTGTTAACGTGGATCAAGTCACGTTATCATCCATTCCTTCCTTTTGTGCTACCACATGTTTTCCGTAAGGAATAATGTTTAGTAAGTTGCAAACCGCTTTCCTCGTACACACCAGATAGAGAGGCCGTGATGAGGGTTCCATGGCCCTGGATTAAAGCCAGTCATCCGGTCAGGGGGCATGGGTGTTTCCGGTTGGGAACGAGAGGGGGGCACCCCTTAGAGCGCGCGTATATAAATTTGATCCCATGCTATTCGAGGTTGTAGCCTCCCCGTCTCAAAGTTTTTCTTGAATGTTGCCTAGGGTGATTCCTGGCATCGTGAGGTGGAAATGGGTGTGTACTGGTTAGATGTGTTTCTACTGAAATACCTTAAACGGAACTAGTCCTTCATGACTACTGAAATCCGTTGGTTGTGGTTAAATAGTACAAACTCTGCAGAGTCAAAATCATTCAAGTAATCATATCTTGAGCAATGACTGTGTTCAACCTATCTTTGTCAGTATCAGTCTCAGTGACAAAACTCCTGAACAAACATGAGTGTTCCGTCCGGTCAATGGTTTATTCCTGTGGTTGGACTAACCCGTTTATTATCATGTGCTGAGTATTTTCTGTGAGTGATATATCTTCATGAATTTATTGAATACAAATGATGAAATATAAGCCCTTTCTGTGATGTCGCTCAGACGTCCGATTGTGGCACTCTTGTTGTTTATTTTCAACATAAGCCCTTTACGTGATGTCGCTCAGACGTCCGACTGTGGCATCTCTGTTATTTATTATAAGCCCTTTTCGAGATGTCGCTCAGACGTCTGACTGCGGCATCGCTGTTATTTACTTTCATTATAAGCCCTTTCCGAGATGTCGCATAGACGTCCGACTGTGGCACGTACTGTCATTTACTTTTCAATATAAGCCCTTTATGTGGTGTCGCCCAGACGCCCGACTGCGGCATGATAATTTATTTATTCCACCTTTCGTGGCGTCGCTTCAGACACCCGATCAGTTTTTAGTTATTTTATTGGGATTTCGGGAGGACTACTGCCTGACTTCCTTTTATTTTACCTGTCGTGCAAGTATATTATTTGAGTGTGCATTGCTAACTGCTCATGTTGCATCGTGTTGCATTGGTTATATCTTATGTCCAAACTTTCTTGCGAGTACATTCAAAGTACTCACCTTGATTTGGCCAGATGTTGACGAAGTCGATCTCTTGGATGAAGAGTACGATAGCGAGTCCGACGCCTAGAGGAGTCCCAGTCAGTCCCACGCGATCCTGGATTTGGTCACTTGTATTATATCCGCTTCCGCTACCCGAATAAATTCATCGAGCCTCACTTCGACGCTCGATGAGCTGCAAGTTAGGAGTCTTGTTACCCACTCCACTGTGACATATCCACCACCACTTTTATATCGAGCCAGTAGTATGCCACCACATCCTTGTGTAATATCCACCCTTATGTAAAATATTGGCGTGCTTGTAATAAATTGTTGAGCAACCTCAGCTCAACCCTGTATAATATTTAATACTACTGGATTTCTGTATCAAGTTTTGTCTACCAGTAAGGAGGATTTTCCTATACTGGTCTGCTTTAAGATTGGTTGCTCAATAAGCTTTTATTGAAAAACTGGTCGTGACACCCATCCCTGCCTCTCCCTCGTGCTACTCCCTCCCGAGCTGGACGCCATCGCCCCGCTGCCCTCGTCGCCGGCGGCCCGGACGCCGCTCCGACCGCACGGCCGACGCCCTTCCGCCTCCTCGAGCCCGCTGCCACTCCCCTGCATCACAAGTGAGGCACGACCTCCATCTCTCCCTCTCTCTACTCGATGTAGGCCTCGTGCCCTCGCAGCCCGATGCCGCTAGTCACGCCCTTGCCTTCCTCTGCCTGTGCCGGCCACGCCCCTGGACGCGCGCCCCGAACGAGCCTTCCTCACCGCACACCCGTGGTCGTGCCCCTACTAAGCTGCTACCACTGCCCGGCGCCGCCCCGTTAGCTGCCGGCGCCGCTTGCCACAGCCCCGCACCACCGTGGCCCCGCCCGCTGGCTGCACTTGGTGCCATCCCTCTCGGCCGACCGGTGACCCCGCCTCGTCGGTGCCCTGCACGCGCCCGATGGGCGCCCACCCGCCAGCGCCCCACGGCGCCCCGACGGCCTCCGCTCGGGTCTGCCTCGTCGGGTGCCCGCGCCCACACCCAATGCCATGTGCCCGCTAAGGGCCCCTGGGGCAATGATAGGGGCCCCCACCCCCTGGAACTTCTTTTAAAAAAAGAGAGAAAATAATAATAATAAAATAATTAAAATAATAATTAACTAATTAAATAAGTAATTAACTTAATTAATCTTATTTAGATTAACCTAATCACTTAGTTAGACTAATTAAACCCGATTAGTTAGTCTTAGCCTACGACATGCCGGACCCACACATCAGTTTGACCAAGTCAACTCATTGAATGCTGACATCACCCTTATGTCATGATGACGTCATAAAACGATTTTCGAATTAAATTAATTCTGTTAATTTTAAAAATGATTTAAACTTTGAAAATTAATATAAAATAAACCGTACCTCAGATGAAAATACTTTGTACATGAAAGTTGCTCAGAACGACGAGACGAATCCGGATATGCAACCCGTTCGTCCGCCACACATCCATAGCATAGTGAACACGCAAATTTCCCCCTCCGGTTCGTGTGTCCAAAAATGCAAAACACCGGGGATACTTTCCTGGATGTCTTCTCCCTTCGCTGGTACCACCTATCCCTGCGTTAGATCACCCCTGGCACCGCGTATTGCCTTGTTATATTTTGTGATGCTTTGTTTGCTCCGTATTTACTGTTTCTTCCCCCCTCTTCTTCTCCGGTAGACCCCGAGACCAGCGTTGATGCGATTGAGTACGACTACGTCACCGACGACCCCTCCTTCTTGCCAGAGCAACCAGGCAAGCCCCCCCTTGATCGCCAGATATCGCCTATTCTTCTCTCTACTGCTTGCATTAGAGTAGTGTAGCATGTTACTGTTTCGATTAATCCTATTCTGTTGCATAGCCTATCATTGTTGCTACATCTGTTGATACCTTACCTACAATCTTAAATGCTTAGTATAGGATGCTAGTTTACCATTAGTGGCCCTATATTCCTGTCAGTCTGCCCTGCTATACTATCGGCCCGTGATCACTCGGGAGGTGATTACGGATATATACTATACATACATACTATTCAGGTGGCGACTAAAGTCGGGTTGGCTCGTTGAGTACCCGCAAGTGATTCCGATGTGGGGGCTGGAAGGACAGGTGGCTCCATCCCGGTAGTGGTGGGCCTGGGTTCCCGACGGCCCCCGACTGTTACTTTGTGGCGGAGCGACAGGGCAGGTTGAGACCACCTAGGCGAGAGGTGGGCCTGGCCCTGGTCAGCGTCCGTGGTTACTTCAAAATAACACACTTAACGAGATCTTGGTATTTGATCTGAGTCTGGCCACTGGCCTATACGCACTAACCAACTACACGGGAACAGTTATGGGCACTCGACGTCGTGGTATCAGCCGAAGCCTTCTTGACGTCAGCGACTGAGCGGCGCGTGCCGGGTTGGACCGCGTAACACAACTTCCTTTGTAATGGAGGTTGCTAGGTCTGCTCACCGGCCGTGTACACAACATGCATGTGTGCAACGGGCGATGGGCCCAGACCCCTGCGTGCATAGGATTTAGACCGGCGTGCTGACCTCTCTGTTGTGCCTAGGTGGGGCTACAACATGTTGATCTTCCGAGGCCGGGCATGACCCAGGAAAGTGTGTCCGGCCAAATGGGATCGAGCGTGTTGGGTTATGTGGTGCACCCCTGCAGGGAAGTTTATCTATTCGAATAGCCGTGTCCCTCGGTAAAAGGACGACCCGGAGTTGTACCTTGACCTTATGACAACCAGAACCAGATACTTAATAAAACACATCCAGACAAGTTCCAAAGACAACCCGGTGATCGCTTTCCCACAGGTCGATGAGGGAAGGATCGCCGGGTAGGATTATGCTATGCGATGCTACTTGGAGGACTTCAATCTACGCTCTTCTACATGCTACAAGATGGAGGCGGCCAGAAGCGTAGTCTTTGATAGGACTAGCTATTCCCCTCTTATTCCGGCATTCTGCAGTTCAGTCCATCGATATTGCCTCTTTACACATATACCCATGCATATGTAGTGTAGATCCTTGCTTGCGAGTACTTTGGATGAGTACTCACGGTTGCTTTGCTCCCTCTTTCCCCCCTTTTCCTCTTCTTTTCAGTTGCCGAAACCAGACGTTGGAGCCTAGGATCCAGACGCAACCGTCGACGACGACTCCTACTACACTGGAGGTGCCTACTACTACGTGCAGGCCGCTGACGACGACCAGGAGTAGTTTAGGAGGATCCCAGGCAGGAGGCTTGCGCCTCTTTCGATCTGTATCCCAGTTTGTGCTAGCCATCTTATGATAACTTGTTTAACTTATGTCTGTACTCATATATTGTTGCTTCCGCTGACTCGTTTGTGTCGAGCACTTGTATTCGAGCCCTCGAGGCCCCTGGCTTGTAATATGATGCTTGTATGACTTATATTTACTTTTAGAGTTGTGTTGTGATATCTTCCCATGAGTCCATGATCTTGATCGTACACATTTGCGTGCATGATTAGTGTACGATTGAATTAGGGGCATCACAAGTTGGTATCAGAGCCGACTGCCTGTAGGAATCCCCCTTCCACACTCCTTGGCCGAAGTCGAGTCTAGACATTGCAAAACTTTCTACTAACTTGGCTGTGCGGCTTACGGGCCCACGTCGCCATTGGGTGGTATTAGGATCTTTTACTCCTCGTCTATGCTCTGGGACTCTGATCTCTTTTCTATTCGGGTTAAATGATTTTGCTGACTCTAACTCTAGGTTCTAGTAACAATTTCTCCCGAAGAGCCCTCATTCCGGAAGATCACCTGCTTCATCAGAAGATTCTGAGGATATCCCTCGATATTTTTCTGAGACCCTTGTGCTTATTGCCTTTGCAATTCACTTCCACCAATATATCCCTATGGATATCCGCATGCACTTGTCATTCTCATGATCATTTCTCGTTGCTCTTGTTGTTACAAGATGCCTCAAACTATTCTTCGTTGCCTCGAGAATCCTTTGAGTTTACTGTCTTGCAGTTTTATTTTGCTTGAAAACCCTTACAGGTTTTTTCCTCACATTTATCAAGGATCCGTTCTTCTCAATTGTTCATGTGACTCACAAAATTCTTCGGAATACTTTTCGATCTTCCGAAAATCCTCTGCAGTCTGCTATTCTTGAAATTCTTGCCTACTTACATTATGGTTAATTCCATATGACTAGTAGTCCTCGATAACATCCCTTGTCTTAGTCATTTTGAGCCTATTGATTTAATATGTGCGTACGCTCGCAGTCATCAGGTTATGCTTTTTAAAAATTTCCTTCTGACTCAAACGTCATTCCGGACATGAGTTGGTTCTCGGCAATTCAAACCTGTATCGATTGTCCAACTAAGTATTTTCAACTTATCCATCCTTGATCAGAGCGTCTGCTTCTGATCCTTCATTTTGGAAACCATAATTTCTTTCTATTTAAGCATCAGACTAATCAGGTGATTCTTGAATTCTTCTTCCTCTGAGTGAGTACCAATACTCACATCAGCTCCGTTGTGGATCGCCCGATCCATGTTGGATTGTTATCCGACAGTGTCCTTCATATTCAATCACCTTGTGAGTTCTTCCCCTGATACATAGTGTCTTTGGTAAATTGTATCCTCTGCTTGGCCAACCATGCTTTGCTTTCAAGCTTGTGTATTTACTTTTGAAACTTGTGGTATATGTTACTATGATGCCCGATGGGTTGAACCTATGCCTTCCCCTAATCCGTGAGAACCTGAAAGTTTTCAAAAGTCATACTCATCCGATGTTCTACTAGATAAAATTCCAACACTAAAGTTTTATCAAAGCAAGAGGTGAATGAAATGATATGCATTAAAGAAGTGGGAGTCGACCTTGAACTTTGTGTTCATGCCCATGAAAATGATGTAGACCGTCTCGGAAGCTTCTTGCAAAATGATTATCCAGCTGTATGATTCTTTCGGTATTCTTGAAATTGATTCCTTACAGTTATGGTTCCGACCATGTTGTCCTGATCTGATATATCTGATGGGAATTCAATTCAGGGCCTCGTCTATTTTTGGCAAGGTTGAAGTATCTACTGTCATAGGTCAATGACCCGATTCTACTTCTATCATGTTCTACCTTCGAGTATTACCCCCTGGTATCTCGAAGATGTCTTGCCATTGCACCATATCTTACTAACTTTGTTGAAGTAATGTCTTTCCTTGTCGTAATCACTCTATGGGTTCTGGGTTGTTGTCAACTGAGGAGACCGACTAGTGAAATTATTCCGCACTACAAATCAAATACCCCTAGTATTTTTACTAGGAAATTCTAAACTCAATCTGGTCATTCCTAGACTATCGGCTGCATCCTGGTGTTGCTATCTTTGATTGTGCTACCTCGTCCTTCTCTGGTACACGAATTCTTTAGTGTGTGAGCACGACTTACGTCGAGCTTTCAACATCATGTTGCTTGTCTTGAAAGGAAACTTTAGTTTCGAGCTTGCATCTTATATATTGATCCTATAACTTGCCACTTCGTCATATCCTTGCTTGTTGCCGTTGTTGTTTGATTGCATCCTCTTGGAACCTCCCGACAAATGTGTCAGATCACCTTCAACACTTTGACTTCTTCCGAGATGTCAACTGTGTTCAGGATGAGAAATACCCTCCTTGCCCTCAATGATTTTTTTATTATCATCGACAACACACTTGACTTCCTTTCATCGCGAACTTGTCCACATTATGAATACAACTTGCTCTCCAGCTAGTGTTGTGTTTTTCCTTGACGTATTACTGTCTTTTCTGTCGAGAATGCTGTGGGGATTGCTCCACCTCTTAGAAATTCTCGGTATGATGATACTTCTCACCATCACCATTCTTCCTTGGTCCCCGTGTTGTTTTTAACCAGGATATCAATATGCTAACAATGTTGTTTGAGTTCTGTACTTCTAGCCACCCTATTGCTTTGAAGTTAACGATCAACAATTCATTCTTAGACTGTTGGTTATTTAATCGTCACTCTATCATTGATCTTGCTGCCTAAGGTCATATTTTGGGCACACCTTTCAACTAATGATTGATGGTGTATGTTTTCCTAGAGCATACAACATTATATCATTGGAATTGACAAGTGTCATCTTCTTGTTCACATTATTGTGGAAATCCATCCGTTTGGGATTCTCGATGAATTGTTGCTGAGCCCATCAGCCACCTCCTCATCCCCTCCTTGGTTTAATGATGAACTATTGTTTCAGGAACCTGCTCCCATAGTTCATTTCCCGAGAATCTTGCAATGTCATTTCGTCAATTTGTGTTGCCCCTTTTCTTCTCGGACATCCTGAGTCTGAGGTATCATGACACCAATCAGATCTGAATCTCGGTCAGATATGATGGTTGGGACAACTTTCCAGGAGTTATGATGTTGGTCCTTTGATGACCTGGTAATATGATGTCATGCCTAGCACCCCTGGCTGGAGGACCTATCATTATAATTTCTTTTGCAAGGATAACCATTCTTCCTGGAGAAAATTGTAAGACTTATTTTATAAGTTGCTCCTGATGGATCATTTGTGTATCCAAAGTCTGGCCCTTGATTGAAACACCATATCATTGCTACCTCGAAGCATGACTATGATACCCCGCTCATTAACAAGAACATTGGAGGCGCGATGCTAAATGTTTCTTGGTCAGTTATCCAAACACCGTTGTATGGGTAACATCTTGATTAATCCTTGCCTCTTTATCTGAATGGTTGGGTACTTGCTCTCCTACCATGTATGCCATGTTCTGCTTGTACATGGGAAGGATATACTCCTAATAATTGTGTGTAAACATAATTTTCCTTTCCATTGTTCTGTTTAATTTGATAATTGCGTTTTCCTTTCCATTCTTTTGTTTAACCTTTCCTGAATCTGACTTAACTGAGCAGAGATAATTCCCTGCTTAGGTAGGCACCTTGTTGTACCACTCTGTTTGTAAGACCCTATTACTATTGTTGATGACATTCCGGTAACCACCAATGGGTGATAACTTTGCCAATTGGTTCGCCTCGTTCAACAAGCAGGAAAATTGCTCTATTCGTTCCCCGTCCTTGGTACCGACTTTGTTGCCGGCATAGCTAACAAGCTATTCATTGACATGCCTCCCTGTCACGGCTGTGCAAGATGTCACCACCCTTCCTACTTTCAACCCACATGGTGGGCCCATAACCCACATGTCCACTGGATCGAAACCTGACTCTTCTTTACAACCTGGATTCTAATGTATCATTTGCACCCGGCTTCATGTGTGATTCACAAGCTAAATGTGATACCATTATTCATCCTGGAATCAAACACCATGTTATTCTCGTTGTTCAAACCCCCATTCCAGCTTCTGTCTAGTCATCGAATGATCGTCTACCCGTTTGAAACTTTGGTACCATCGTATATTGCACTCAGCGAATTCACTGAAATACAACTCGTGGGGTACCTTGTGTATTTCCCATTGAGTTCACAGTCAGATGCCCAGCTTTGTGGAGATGCGTTCTTCCGAAGTTTTTCCCCTTGGTCGCGTTCGTAGGACGACGGAGATCCCGAAGAAAGGATGACGACTTGATCATGGTGACTTGAAGCAGAGAAATGAAGACATCAACGTAATGGATCGACCTCTTCAAGAGAGCAACCAAGACCGAGGAGAATCGGTAGAATTTCGTAACCTGTTCTTCCCCATTACTCCCCTCTTAAATCTCAGGACGAGATTTCTTGTAGTGGAGGAGAATTGTGACGCCCGGATACTTAAGCTACAGTGAACCTCTGCTAATGATGCCACGTCACCTCGATAACTGTTGCTAATCTCGCGTTAGTTCAAAAGCGATTCGGATTCAAATTAAAAATCAGGCAAACAAGAAAAGTTTTCAAACTTTAAAACTAAATTGTTCGAGTTGTGCCAAAAGAATGCAAAGGTAATTGTGGTGCAGAAACCCCACTTTTGTAAAATGTTTTACTACTCTAAAAATGATTAAAACAGTAGTTGAAACGATTAAATAAGTGCCTTTGATATTTTAAGGAATGCTAAACTATTTGCATTTTGAGGTAAAACTTTTTAGAATAGTGGATTATTTTGAAACACTATTTTTGGAGCTATTGTCCTATTTTACTAAACTAAAAATAAAGTGTAACTAAAATAGAACAGAAAAGAATAAAAAAATAACAACAAACGAAACTAAAAGCCCCCCTCCCTCGCTGGGCCTCGGCCCAGCTGGCCATTGGGTTAACCAGGCCGGCCCAGCCGGCGCCCCACTCCCCTCCTTATCCCCACTCTGGGGAAACCCTAACCCGTAACCCCCCACTCGCCCCCACTACTCTCCCCTCCCCCCTGATCCGATCTGGATCAGGCACCCCTCGCGTTCGCTCGTCGTCCCCGCCGCCACCTCGCCAACTCCCACCCTGGTGCCACCCCACCACCAACGCCACCGCCCGATCCCGAAGGTCGCTTCACCTGCCCCCGTGCGCTGGACCGCCCGTCCCTGCCTCTCCCTCGCGCTACTCCCTCCAGAGCTGGACGCCATCGCCCCGCTGCCCTCGTCGCCGGCGGCCCGGACGCTGCTCTGACCGCACCACCGACGCCCTTCCGCCTCCTCGAGCCCACTGCCACTCCCCTGCATCGCAAGTGAGGCACGGCCTCCATCTCTCCCTCTCTCTACTCGCTGTAGGCCTCGTGCCCTCGCAGCCCGATGCCGCTCGTCGCGCCAATGCCTTCCTCTGCCTGTGCCGGCCGCGCCCTTGGACGCGCGCCCCGAACGAGCCTTCCTCACCGCACACCCGTGGTCGTGCCCCTGCTAAGCTGCTGCCACTGCCCGGCACCGCCCCATCCACTGCCGGCGCCGCTTGCCACAGCCCCGCACCACCATGGCCCCGCCCGCTGGCCGCACTTGGTGCCATCCCGCTCGGCCGACCGGTGACCCCGCCTCGTCGGTGCCCTTCACGCGCCCGATGGGCGCCCACCCGCCGGCGCCCCACGGCGCCCCGATGGCCTCCGCTCGGGTCTGCCTCGTCGGGTGCCCACGCCCACACCCAGTGCCCTGTGCCCGCTAAGGGCCCCTGGGGCAATGACAGGGGGCCCCCACCCCCCTGGAACTTCTTTTAGAAAAAGAGAGAAAAATAATAATAAAATAATTAAAATAATAATTAACTAATTAAATAATTAACTAATCTTATTTAGATTAACCTAATCACTTAGTTAGACTAACTAAACCCAATTACTTAGTCTTGCCTATGACAAGCCGGACCCACACATCAGTTTGACCAAGTCAACTCATTGAATGCTGACATCACCCTGATGTCATGTTGACGTCATAAAACGATTTTCGAATTAAATTAATTCTGTTAATTTTAAAAATGATTTAAAACTTTGAAAATTAATATAAAATAAATCGTACCTCAGATGAAAATATTTTGTACATGAAAGTTGCTCAGAACGACGAGACGAATCCGGATATGCAGCCCGTTCGTTCGCCACACATCCCTAGCATAGCGAACACGCAAATTTCCCCCTTCGGTTCGTTTGTCCAAAAACGCAAAACACCGGGGATACTTTTTCGGATGTCTTTTCCCTTCGCTGGTACCACCTATCCCTGCGTTAGATCACCCCTGGCACCGTGTATTGCCTTGTTATATTTTGTGATGCTTTGTTTGCTTCGTATTTACTGTTTCTTCCCCCCTCTTCTTCTCCGGTAGACCTCGAGACCGGCGTTGATGCGATTGAGTACGACTACGTCACTGACGACCCCTCCTTCTTGCCAGAGCAACCAGGCGAGCCCCCCCTTGATCACCAGATATCACCTATTCTTCTCTCTACTGCTTGCATTAGAGTAGTGTAGCATGTTACTGTTTCGATTATTCCTATTCTGTTGCATAGCCTATCATTGTTGCTACATCTGTTGATACCTTACCTGCAATCCTAAATGCTTAGTATAGGATGCTAGTTTACCATTACTGGCCCTATATTCTTGTCAGTCTGACGTGCTATACTATCGGGCCGTGATCACTCGGGAGGTGATTACGGATATATACTATACATACATACTATTCAGGTGGTGACTAAAGTCGGTTGGCTCGTTGAGTACCCGCAAGTGATTTCGATGTGGGGGCTGGAAGGACAGGTGGCTCCATCCCGGTAGAGGTGGGCCTGGGTTCCCGACGGCCCCCGACTGTTACTTTGCGGCGGAGTGACAGGGCAGGTTGAGACCACCTAGGCGAGAGGTGGGCCTGGCCCTGGTCGGCGTCCGTGATTACTTCAAAATAACACGCTTAACGAGATCTTGGTATTTGATCAGAGTCTGGACACTGGCCTATACGCACTAACCAACTACGCGGGAACAGTTATGGGCACTCGGCGTCGTGGTATCAGTCGAAGCCTTTTTGACGTCAACGACTGAGCGGCGCGCGCCGGGTTGGACCGCGTAACGCAACTTCCTTTGTAATGGAGGTTGCTAGGTCTGTTCACCGGCCGCGTACGCAACGTGCAGGTGTGCAACAGGCGATGGGCCCAGACCCCTGCACGCATAGGATTTAGACCGGCGTGCTGACCTCTTTGTTGTGCCTAGGTGGGGCTGCGACATGTTGATCTTCCAAGGCCGGGCATTATCCAAGAAAGTGTGTCCGGCCAAATGGGATCGAGCGTGTTGGGTTATGTGGTGCACCCCTGCAGGGAAGTTTATCTATTCGAATAGCCGTGTCCCTCGGTAAAAGGACGACCCAGAGTTGTACCTTGACCTTATGACAACCAAAGCCGGATACTTAATAAAACACATTCAGACAAGTTCCAGAGACAACCCGGTGGTCGCTTTCCCATAGGGCGACGAGGGGAGGATCGCCGAGTAGGATTATGCTATGCGATGCTACTTGGAGGACTTCAATCTACGCTCTTCTACGTGCTGCAAGATGGAGGCAGCTAGAAGCATAGTCTTTGATAGGACTAGCTATTCCCCTCTTATTCCGGCATTCTGCAGTTCAGTCCACCGATATTGCCTCTTTACACATATACCCATGCATATGTAGTGTAGATCCTTGCTTGCGAGTACTTTGGATGAGTACTCATGGTTGATTTGCTCCCTCTTTTTCCTCTTCTTTTTGGTTGCCGAAACCAGACGTTGGAGCCTAGGATCCAGATGTCACCGTCGACGACGAACCCTACTACACTGGAGGTGCCTACTACTATGTGCAGGCCGCTACGACGACCAGGAGTAGTTTAGGAGGATCCCAGGTAGGAGGCTTGCGCCTCTTTCGATCTGTATCCCAGTTTGTGCTAGCCATCTTATGGAAACTTGTTTAACTTATGTCTGTACTCAGATATTGTTGCTTTCGCTGACTCGTTTGTGTCGAGCACTTGTATTCGAGCCCTCGAGGCCCCTGGCTTGTAATATGATGCTTGTATGACTTATTTTACTTTTAGAGTTGTGTTGTGATATCTTCCCGTGAGTCCATGATCTTGATCGTACACATTCGCGTGCATGATTAGTGTACGATTGAATCGGGGGCGTCACAGGTTAGTCCCAAAAAATGATGGGATTTTTATTTCTGTGCTCCTGGTTCCTTAGTCTACTCATTCATTCCACGCTCTTAACTTTTGCTCACTTTTCCCCACCCCCTTGTCTGAAACCCTCATAAATGGTCATAACGGAGGATGCCGCCGGGTCAAACCATTGACCGTTAACTCTGACGAGTGGGGTCACATTGAGACACGTTAGATGAGCTTGTCTGAGGGATCCCCTTGTCTGAACCTCGAGCCACTACAGCACCACACCGCTCTACCCCCTACACCGCCGTCGTGCAGCCTCCGTTGCCGTCATGCCCTCCAACCACTAACCCATTTCGCCTCCGCCGACATCGCGCCCACCACCAGATCTACCCCCGCATCCCCCTCAGGTTAAGCAGCGATGTCGGGGGAGCAGTTTCTCAAGCCCATCAACCGTGGAGAGGATTGGGTCGAATCGGCGGAAGATAATACATGGATTACACCTGGTTAAGCATCGTTTCCCTTCTAACTGATTTGCTGATTCATACATTCGACCCTATTTGATATCTAGTCGCATGAATCTATCAAATTTTGCAGAATTGTTCCCGGCCTAACTGTATCTTTTCCTTATTTGAATCGAATAGGATAGATCCTACGCTTACTTTTCGGCCGTCGGTTAGGATGGAAGTTAGTGTGCTGCACGCTAGAAAACCGCATATGATTACTGGATTTTTCTATCCAAAGGTGGTAGAAACAAGTATGCCATTCAAAGATTTGCTCACGGCGCTCCAAAATTCTTCATATGGGTGGAGCCCTGCCGATGTTGTTGAACTGAAATTGTTCAGCAGTATCGAGCAAAAATTTCTCCCACTAACTTGCGATGAGCATCTTGGATTGCTCTTTACTTTGAATGCTGAAAGACGCTTCAGTAAAATCCTTATCGAGGTGCTTCAGCCACACAATGAAGGTGACAAGGGGAAGGTTGTTCAGAAATCTTCTGTCTCCGCTAATAGCGAGCACCCCGGCACTCCTTGTAGGTCAAAACCAAGCAAAGCTAGTGGTTCTGAAAGTCACAATATGTCTACTGCCGCTTCGTGTGTCGCTTCTCCTGTCGCTGCTGCAGCCGATGTAGAGCAATATGCAGAGCCAGACGAAGAGGTGCCTTGAAATGATGATGAGGATGGGAATAGGTTCCCTGATCTTGTAGATATTGTTAGTAAACAAGCAATGGAAGATGAATATCAGGTGGAACCTATCAGCCATGCTAGATTTGATGACACCGACGATGAATATGATGATGAGGACATGCTAGATTTGATGACACCGACGATGAATATGATGATGAGGACATGCCAACAATTGAGTGGAACAGGGAAGATCCTCAGCTAGCTGTCGGCACCATATTCCAGTCAATGGTGGACTGTCTTAATGCAGTGACTACATATTTCATTCTCACTGAAAATACATTTGTGATTGATAGGAGTGAGCCAACAAGGTTCACTGTTCATTGCCCATATGATAGATGTAGATGGAGGTTGCATGCATCACATATGTTGAGGAGCAAGTTCATTCAAGTTTGTGTATTTCAGTTTATACTGATTCATTTTATTTTCAGATCATTGTGTAATGTTTTCTAACAATATTTTGTTTGGGTCCCATTTTGTTTCAGATAAAAAAGAACCCACACCAGCACACTTGTCCACCTGGAGGGGTAGGAGGGAAGGCTAAAACAAACCTAGCAAAGACTAGGTGGGTGGCAGATGCATTTTTGGATTGGTTGAGAGAAACACCAACACTTGGTCCAACATCACTCCATGGGAAGCTATTTGAGAAGTACAAGATTGATATACCTTACATGAGGATTTTCTATGCTAAGGAAATGGCTCTTGACAGGATTAATGGTCCTTGGAATGAGATCTTTCAGTTGCTCTACACATTTAAATCTGAAGTGGAAGCTGCTAGTCCAGGGAGTTTTGTAGAGATTGACAAGCATACAGTTACATACAAAATAAAAGGGAAGTCATTTCAGAAGGAGTGCTTCAGGAGGGCTTTTGTTTGTTTCAAGGCTTGTTAGCAGGTGTTTCTTGATGGTTGCATGCCCTATTTGGTTGTTGATGCAACTGCTTTGAATGGAAGGTGGAGATGACAACTAGTGGCAGCTTCTGCAGTTGATGGACACAACTAGCTATTCCTAGTTTCATTTGGTGTGGTGGAGGCAGAGTCTGAGGAAAGTTGGGTTTGGTTTCTGCAGCAGTTGCACAACATTATAGGTACACCCCCAGGTTTAGCTATACACACAGATGCTTGCAAGGGTTTGCAGAGTGGAGTTAAAATTGTATTCCCTAGAGTGGAGCATAGGGAATGTTTGCGACACCTAGCACGAAATTTCAGAAACAAATTCAAAGGTAAAGTTTATGATGAGAACTTATGGCCAGCATCATACACATGCAGTGAGAGGAAGCATGTGCATCATTTGAGAGTGTTGTATGCTCACAATCCTCTGGTGAAGGAGTATCTAGATGCACATCATGGAAAGTTGTGGTCAAGAAGCAAATCCAATGAAATATGCAAAGTAGACTATGTGACCAGTAACCTGGCAGAGTGTTTCAATGCAAAGATCAAGTCATTGAAAGGGCTTCTGATATGGCAAATATTTGATAAGATTCGACAGATGATCATGATAAAGATGGCTCTTCGCAAAAGAATTGCAGAAACATAATATGTTGGCCATCTTATGCTCCCATCTCTTATTAAATCATTGCATGCCAAGGCAAGAGGACTGAACATAATGCATTCGAGCGGTGACACGCGAGGCTGAGGTAACATATACTGACAGTAAAAACAGGGAATGGAGATATCCAGTTAACCTAGCAACTAGGAAATGCAGTTGTAGGCAATGGCAGCTCCGTGGGAAGCCATGCATACATGCCCTACATCTGATGACTGTTACAGGTGGTGAAGATGGTGAAGTTGATCAATACATCTCTGACTGTTTTTCTGTTGCCAAATTCAGAGTGCTTATGCTTCCAATGTGCCTGCACTCTTGGGAAAAGACCAATGGAATGTAGTATATCCAGGGTTCAAACTACATTCTCCTGTACTTAGACCACCAAGAAGACCAAGGAAGAACATGATCAGAAGAGGTGAAAAGGGTCATGTAAAAAGACAGTGTAAATGCAAAGAATGTGGAACCCTAGGGCACATTGCTAGGCTATGCACCAATATAGTGGATGCTTCATTTGTAGAAGAGGAACAATGGTCAACAACAAATGCAGAGGAGAATGCGTCATTAGAGCAGATTGAAGCTAATACAGAGGAGAATGAAGCAGCAAAGCAGATTGCAGCTAATTCAGAGGAGAATGAAGTCACTGAATTAGCACTGCCAGCAGCTTGGTATGTGTGCAACAACCTCCCCTTTTTGTGCATTTATTCTCTTTTTATCGATGGATTATAATTTTTTTTGTTTGACCTAGCTCTAGGAAAATTAGAGGAAATGGAGAGAAAAGGCCAAGAGAGAAAGAATTAGATTATGAAGGCATGGCTTATGAAGGTTTTGAACCCCGTCAACTGGTTAGTGCAAGTTCTCCGTCAGCACCTCGACAACCACCACCCGAAGTGAAGATCAGAAGGAAGAACAAACAGGTGGATATCCCACATAGGGAAACCAAGAGCAAGGTTGTTAAGCCATCTCGGAACACAAGGAGTAAGGAAAAGATGTGGAATGCAAGTTGAATGCAAGTTGTAAACTTTGAACTTTAAGGATTTGTACTAAGGTTTCTATCGTCAATTGGAACAACTGTGAAAACTTGTAAGGTTTAATAATGCTATTCGTACTTTGATGTGAAATTTGAGGCAAAATTTAAATATTAGGAAAATTTTGAATTTTAGGAAAAATTTGAATTTGAACCAACACTTGAACTCCGATCCGTGGTGTGATGTTGCAATGTTTGCTGAACTATTATAAACATGGGATAAAAATTAGGTGATCAATTTGATCTCTTTTGTGTGGTAAAATTTATAGTCATGCGAAAGCTCCAAATGTGCTCCGAAGCTTAGGGTAAACTGCCCCATTTGTAATCAAGTATTTTTTGGACCTACTCTAAATGAGCCAAATATTTTTTATTAACACCTATTCAATCTATATAGTGTAGATTCGAAGTCTCACTATTTATTGAATTAATCTTCATTTTTTTACTTTCATAATGTGATTTAATAGAAAACCATTAAAAAGCATGTTTAAAATATGAAAAAAGAAAACTAAGTTCAGATCCTTCTTATTCACTTTGAAATGAAGCTTTGGTGATTTTTTTGATTTTTCAAAAAACCTACCTCCTTTCCTTGAACTCTCTACAATGTTGTATGTGATAGCTCATATGTGTGAAGGTTCTTTCATGAAAATGTCCTGGTAACATGTCACATAAGACAATATTGTGCGTAGGTTATATTTTTTTTCGTTTTTTAAAATTAATGGTGCTCATTTAACCACGATCATGCCAGCTAGTTTTTTTTTGAAAATCACCGTAGACCAAGTTTAGTATTATTCCTTGTTAGTGTGTCTTATAAAATGACGATTTGCGAAGGTTTCATATTTTTTTGGATTTTTTAAGTTAGTTATGCTCAGTCAAACACTAGATAACCCCGTTGACCAACTCAAAACCCCTCTAAGCACCGCGGGGTTTCGCCTAACCCTAGATCCAAACTTCGGTCGTCCGATCATACCCTAGCGCCAAGCGACAACCCTTAGATATGGTCTTCTAGAAGGAATTCTGAGGCCGGGCTGGGTGCAGGCTCCACGATGTTGGATCATCAGGACAGCTCTGCATTGTTGGATCCTTTGGTGATCCGCGAGAGGCGATCCGTGAGATGTTGGTTGTGCTCACCCACCATTGCCCCTATCTTCTTCTTCTTCTTCTTCTTCTACGATGACCAGAGGAGCCACTGGTCTGCTTCTTCTTCTCCGGGACTAGATATGTCGAGCTCCACTTCAACCTCACGCCCCTCGTGGCCCCAGTATGGTCCAGTGCCCATGGAGCGATGCCCTGACTGCCCATGCACCACGCAACTGAAAAGGTTGACTTCGAGGGAGGATAAGAATGGCAACTTTGGGCGCGAGTTCGTGAAATGCGAGAGCAAGCTAGAGGGGCATGTTAGATCTCATGAATTTTCTTTGACCCTTGCTTTTTCTCTTTGCTTCTAATTCTTTTTCGTTGATTTGAGATTTAGGGTCCATGACTTCGTTTCAGATCGTGAAGAAATGCACACATTCTGAATGGATGGATGACTACGTTCGGAGGCTTCAAGGGGAGGGCTTGCTTCAATTCAATGGGGTCGCAACCCGGGAGGTCAATCTGCCGCCAGCCACTCGGAATTTGGTCTCTAAAAGTGCTGCTCCGATAGTTGGGGATGAGGATCCGAGGGGGAATTAAAGAAGATGAACAAGAACTTGAGGCAGATGATTCAGTTGAACAAGCAGGCGAATCTGGTAGCTTTAGGATTTTATTTTTGTATAGTTGCTCTAGGATTTGCTTACTTGTTGGTCATCACTCGTTAGAGATGTTATTTGTTTCATGTCATGTGCTCTATGATTTTCTTAAGGGTTTGTGGATCATGTGCTCTCTGTGTTGCTTAATTTGTGGATCATGTGCTCTGTGTGTTGCTTAAACAATGTCTCTATCTCCATCTCGGAATCTCTGTAGGTGTTAGTTTTTGACACTTTCAGTTTCGTCAGACAACATTGAGGGTAAGAGAAAAAAATTAGTTATTGGGCCCAAAATGAACCCAAGCTCTGGTTGGGCTGTCACATTACATTGACTGTCACAGGCCCATAAAGATTAAAGAGGCCTAGAAAAATAGTGCATGCGATGGCTCTGTTTTTCCTCTGTTTTTTGCTTGATTGTTTTTATTGCACCTACAGAGATTGAGTGCATGTTGGTTACATTACAAGAATAGATTACATTGTTTGAAATTACACAACAATTGATATTGCTACCAAGAGCCACCAACAAGTAAACAATGGGCTACCCTTCAAACATTACTTTCATCCTGCCAAATGGCCACAAACTATTCAAAAATTAGCTTCTTTTTGTAGATACAATATAGGTATCCTACAATGTATATGGGCACCAACAATTCAAAAAATTTAGCTTCTTTTTCTTCTTTTCAACATCAACATGGCTCATCTTTCCAGCTTTAATTTCCTTTTTGACACCTCAACTAGTCCATTAGCAGCTCATGCCAAAACTTGGAACCAATAAAACCTATAATATAAGGGCCAACATTAATTTCATCAGGCCAAATGGCCACAAACTATCAAAAATTAGCTTGTTTTTGTTCATACAATATACGGAATAGGGCCACCAACAATTCACAAAAAAATAGCTTTTCTCCTTCTTCTTTTCAACATCAACATGGCTCATTTTTCTAGCTTTAGTTTCCTTTTTGACACTTCAACTAGTCCATTATCCATGCGTGCGAAAACATGACCCTAAAATAGAAGGGCCTACTCTAAATGGGGCATTCAAACCTGACCTACACAACATGAATATAACAAGATGAATGGGCTACCCTCCAACCATTTTTACGAGGCTAACCCCAAAAATTGTTGGTTTTCATTCAGGGATACCCTTTCATTGATTGATTTAGCAGAAGGGCTCATCTACGGCACCATATCCATCTAGAGATATCTCATGTCAAATAAGATAGAGATAGCAAGCAACCCACAGATAACCAATGACATATCAAATAAGGGTAGCAAGCATAACATAGTTCTTAGGGGATAACACGATAGAGATAACACAATAGAGATAAAAAGTTCATGGTGCAACCAACGACATAATTAAGATAGAAATATATAAAAGATAAAATGCCCTAACACCCTAGGGCAAGACAAGCTTCACGAGACCGTGCCTTCACCACCATCTTCACTGCACCTCCTCTTCACTGCTCCTCCTTCATGCCGTCCTCGCTGAGGTAGTAGGGGAGGTTGTGCATACCGTTGTGGGTGGGGAGGATGCTGTTGAAGTCGGTGAAGATATTGTAGGTGGTGAATGCGATGAACTCACACCCACGCCAAGACACCTTGCTGAGGAGGTAGTACGCATCAAATCTGTGGGTAAATTTGATGATGAGCCCTATCGGCGGAGTGCTGGAGTTTGGATGCACTTCCTCCAGTTGGAACATCACCGACGAGCCTGCCGGGAGGTGGGCGAAGCCCGCACCGAGGAACCACTGGGCAAACTCCTTTGCACCCATCCAGCGTGAGAACGACCACACGTGGAGCGTCATCTCCACGACGATGCCGGCAGGATACCGCCTCTCCGGCACGGTCGGTGGGAGCTCGAAGGTGGGGCCGTTGTACTGCATCCTCACCTCGCTTTGAGAGTTCTCTGGGTTTGGGTGAAGAAGAGAGGGGGCGGCGCAAATGGATGTGTGGAGAATAGGTGGAGGGGTGGGTGAAAGGGGAAGGGACGGGGAGTGGCACCGACCATGCTTTGGATTTGCTACGTTCAAACGAGCTGCGTCAATCGATATGCCACTTTAATTGCCAACATGTTTTAATTGCCACGTTGAATATATGCGAGTGGCTCGAAAAGTCTGAAACCATGATCTACATCGAGGAGACAAGCGTGCGAGATGAGACGAACCAACGGCAGTGACCGTCCCTGCATCCGTGGTGGACCGCATGCAGAAAGAGGCTGGTCAGTGTCCGTGGCGCCTCGCGTGTAGAAAGAGGCTGGTTAGTGCATCGTAGCGGTATGCATCAGCGCATGCAGGTAGGCTAGGTACGTGCATGCATAGCAGGCTAGCTGGACATGTCGTGCATGCATAGCAGGCTTCTGTAGTTGCGGCGCGCGCATGGCCCAAAAGTTTAACCACGTCCCAACGGACGAACAACGACATCGTCCGATGGGGCCCCAATTGTCAAGTCCAACGGGCGACATAGCCCAGCACGGCCCCACTCGTCAGAGTTAATGGTCAAAGCACTGACCCGACGTCATCCACCATTTGTGACCATTTCTGAGGGTTTCAGACAAGAGAGTGGGGAAAAGTGAGCAAATATTAAGAGCGTGGGGATGAATGAGTATGGCTAAGGAACCAGGGGCACAGATGTAAAAATCCCAAAAATGATATAAAATAGCATAATGATGCATATAAAACATCCAAGATTGATAATATAATAGCATGGAACAATAAAAAAGTATAGATACGTTAGAGACGTATCACACACCCCTCCGTCACCCCTATATATAGTGGGGAGGCGCAGGGGGCAGCCAGCCCCTCCATGCTTTCCCGGTCTCCCTCCCATTACTCCTCCATGTTTTGTCAGTGCTTGGCGAAGCCCTGCCAGAATTTCGCCACTACCACACCGACGTGTTGGTTCAGATCTCATCTACCTCCTTTCCCTCACTTGCTGGATCAAGAATGAGAGGATGCTGCTAAGCCATAATAGTGCTAAACTCAGAGGTGCCATTGAGGGAGTCCGGGATTAAGGGGTCCTCGGACAGCCGGACTATATACTTTGGCCGGACTATTGGACTATGAAGATACAAGATTAAGGACTTCGTCCCGTGTCCGGATGGGACTCTCCTTTGCGTGGAAGGCAAGCTTGGCAATTCGGATATGTAGATTTCCTTCTCTGTAACCGACTCTGTGTAACCCTAGCCTCCTCCGGTGTCTATATAAACTGGAGGGTTTAGTCCGTAGGACAACAACAATCATAATCATAGGCTAGCCTCTAGGGTTTAGCCTCTACGATCTCGTGGTAGATCAACTCTTGTAATACTCATATCATCAAGATCAATCAAGCAGGAAGTAGGGTATTACCTCCATCGAGAGGGCCTGAACCTGGGTAAAACATCCTGTCCCCTGTCTCTTGTTACCATTAGCCTTAGACGCATAGTTCGGGACCCCCTACCCGAGATCCGCCGGTTTTGACACCGACATTGGTGCTTTCATTGAGAGTTCCACTGTGTCATCGCGGTAAGGCTTGATGGCTCCTTCAATCATCTTCAATGACGCGGTCCAGGGGGAGGTTTTCCTTCCCGGACATATCTTCGTATTTGGTGGCTTCGTACTGCGGGCAACTCACTTGGCCACCTGGAGCAGATTGATAGCTATACGCCCCTGGCCATCAGGTCAGGTTTGGAAGCTTGAACTATACTACCGACATCCATGGAGACTTGATCTTTGACGGATTCGAGCCCATGTCAGGTATGCCGAACAGTCGTAATGAGCATGACTTAGATCTGCCATCAGACCGTGTTCGGGAGATCGCACCTGCGGCGGCCCCAGGAATCAATCCGGAGCAGATCGTGCCTCCCAAGGACGGGTGGATGGACCCCGCCACGGAGGCTGCACACTTATCGGTGTTGGAGCCTAACACTGATCGCACCTCTTGTGAGGATGGTGTCATCGGACCCTCGGACTCGTCTCCGGCTACAGGATCCAAACCGCGTACGTCCATGCCTATCGAATCTGATTGGGCACCGGTCATGGAGTTCACCTCCGCGGATATTTTTCAGCACTCGCCCTTGGGTGACGTGCTAAACTCATTAAGGTCTCGAGTGGGAAGAGGACGACGAAGAAACTCGTTCCCCACCCACCACCCACTTAATAGCCACTGTCGATGACTTAACCGACGTGCTTGACTTCAACTGCGAAGACATCGACGGTATGGACGACGATACAGGAGAAGAACAGGAACCACCGCCTATAGGGCGCTGGACAGCCACCTCATCATATGATATATATATGGTGGACACCCCCAAAGAAAGCAATGGCAACGAGGCAATGGAAGATAACCCCTTGGAGAAGCAATCTAGGCACCGGCGTCATAGGCACCGCTCCAAGCCCCGCCATAGCAAAAACAGTGATACCGGCACAAGAGATGATAACAATCCGGATGGTGCCGAAGACGAAAACAATCCTGCCCAGCCAGGCTTCAAGCAGGACGAGCAAGAAGACGGGCAAGCTAGCCCTAAAGAACAGGCAATAGATGGAGAATCAGAGGATGATAATTACATGCCTCTCTCCGAAGACGAAGTGAGCCTTGGCGACGAAGAATTCATCGTGCCCGAGGATCCCGTCGAGCAGGAGCGCTTCAAGCGCCGGCTTATAGCCACTACAAAAAGCCTAAAGAAAAAGTAGCAACAACTTCAAGCTGATCAAGATCTGCTAACTGATAGATGGACCGAGGTCCTGGCCGCCGAGGAATACGGACTCGAGCGCCCTACCAAAAGTTACCCAAAGCGCAGGTTGCTATCTCAACTTGAGGAGGAGGTGTTAAAGCCCACACTACCAGCGCATTATGCGGCTGACCGGCCACCACGTGGCCACGACAAAGCGGCGTACCAGCCCGAAGTGCAGCCCGCACCCCGACGCCAAACAAGCAAAAACACGAAGGCCCGGGGCTCCACGCATGACCTGCGAGAAAAATTGAAAAACAAGGCAGGACAGTCAAGACCGATCTACGGTTCATGGGGGCATGCCCCAACGCGTGACGAGGACTGTCACGCCGGGTACACTAACAAATCCGGCCGGACCGAATACAATGTAGCCTGGCACAGAGGCGCTGCACACCCCCTTGACAACTTCTAGGGCACCTATGTGCGATGACTGGATGCTGATGATCTAAGTCACATAACCCAACAACCCGGAGAGTCAGCCAGGAAATTTTGGACCCGGTTCCTAACCAAAAAGAACCAAATTGTCAACTGTCCGGATGCCGAAACCCTAGCGGCCTTTAAGCATAACATCCATGATGAGTGGCTCACCCGACATCTCGGCCAAGAAAGTCCATGGCAGCCCTCACAACACTCATGACCCGCTTCTGCACGGGCGAGGACAGTTGGCTGGCCCGTAGTGGCACCAGCGACCCAGGTACATTCGAACTCAGGGATGGCAACGGGAAGCCGCGACGCAATAAAAATAAGCGTCGAAACAATGAAGATAGCCCAGATAACACGACGGTCAACGCCGGATTTAGGGGCTCCCGACCCGGTCAACGGAAGAAGCCATTTAAAGGCAGCAGGGAGGGACCGTCCAGCCTAAATAAGATTCTAGACAAATTATGTCAGATTCATGGCACCCGCGAAAAACCTGCAAATCACACCCATAGAGAGTGCTGGTTTTCAAGCGGGCCGGCAAGCTAAATGTCGAACACAAATGGAGGGAGACGCCAAGTGAAGACGAGGATGAGCCTCGCCAATCGAACACTGGGGGACAGAAAAAATTCCCACCAGAAGTCAAAACAGTGAATATGATCTACGCAACTCACATTCCAAAGAGAAGGCGAAAACGCGCACTCCGAGACGTATACACTGTGGAGCCCGTCGCCCCCAAATTCAACCCCTGGTCGGCCTGCCCGATCACCTTTGATCGCAGGGATCATCCGACTAGTATCCGGCACGGAGGATCGGCTGGCTTGGAGCTCGACCCAATAATTGATGGATACCATGTCACCCGAGTCCTTATGGAGGGCGGCAGTAGTCTAAACCTGATATATGAGGACACTATCCGCAAAATGGGGATAGACCCGTCAAGAATCAGCCAAAGTAATACTACCTTTAAAGGAGTGATACCAGGTGTCGAGGCCCGCTGTATGGGCTCTCTAGTACTAGAGGTTGTATTCGGTTCTCCCGACAACTTCAGAAGCGAAGAACTAATATTCGACATAGCTCCATTCCGAAGCGGCTATCACGAACTACTCAGAATAACGGCCTTCGCTCGTTTTAATGCAGTACCGCACTACGCCTATCTTAAACTTAAGATGCCCGGTCCACATGGCGTCATCACAATTAGCGGAAATATAGAGCGTTCCTTACATGCGGAAGAATGTGCGGCGGCTCTAGCAGCTGAACACTGAGCGGCCCCTCCAAGCAGAATAAACGGTCGGTCGTCAAGACCACGAACACGGTTAGACGAGTCCGGCCCTCCACCAGATGTAACAACCCAGATAAACCTGAGCTGGGGATACCCCCATAAGTGGTGCTAGGGGCTGCTTGCAAAAAAAGAAGCCCATAGTTTGGATCGACCCTATTTAATACAATAACATATCGCATTTTCATGGTTCATTCAGATTAACCATTTCTTCGCACGAAGTCTTTCACCTGGGTTTTTACTTTTTTATAGATGATCATCGTGCTACACCCTTCCAGGATACTGCACAATGGAGATAAAGGCGCAGACGTGCAGCAGGGCCCTGCTCGAAGGTTTCTCTTTAGATTAAGACCCTGCATAAACCTTTTTAATGTCTCTTGTTGCTTCTTCCCCTCCAGACAATTAACACAACCGGAAGGGATACTGGCGTTGTTGGCATTTTTGTCACACCAGACTAATGCACATACCTGGGAACTCAGGGCTTATTATCGAGGGCGTTATTCAGCCCAGTATATGTCGTAAAGTCCGAATACCTTAGGGAGTGTTCGGCGTCGTGAGTTTGGCCTTATATGCATCAGCTCCAAATCATGTCTTTGGTCAAATGTTGGGTTTGCCCGGCTCCCGCGTTTTGCTACCTTACGTTCTGCTCTATCGGCTAAGGCGGCACCGGGAGAACTGCTGCGATTGTGCCCTGGTTCATCTGGATGAGCATCTCAGTAGAGAAAGCCGAAAACTGACTTTCATGATACAAGCGAGACTGGTCGACCACTCGATGACTCAGCGGAATCTTCGCGATTCCTCCGCATTAACAAAGGACCGGTTTCCCGGTCATGTACGAACGCACACCATACTCGGATGAACGCGGAAGTACTAGGGGCTATCTAGTAGCCCCACCGTCAAACTCCTATGGCTAAGTGAAAGTGTTAAAGCTATATAATCCGATTGCCCGGTTCGCCGCACTACCACCTCCTTAACGGACCAAGATGTTGGATCAAGTGTGACTATGCGTTTTCTCGAACACCCCCGCATTATATGTGTGGGGGCTGAAGCCGACGACTACAAACTTTCAGGTTATATACATACATAAACGGTCGCACATGAAGCACTATAATACATTCGGGAAAAAGTATAAACGCAGCCTTTATAATCAAAAGAGCATTGTTTTTACAATTGAGATACATGTCACTCGAACATGGCACTCTTCGAGCACTGAGCCTCTATTAAACGGGCATCTTCTAAGACTTCTCCAAAATAGTGCTCGGTCGGGTCCTGGCCTCCCGCCGGACCCCAGGTTGCAATAGCGGTGGTTTCCATCCTTGCCCAGTATGTTTTAACACGGGCAAGAGCCATCCGCGCACCCTCTATGCACGCCGACCTCTTCACAGCATCGATATGCGACACAGCACCAAGGAATTGTTGCACTAATCCAAAATAACTGTCCGGCCTTGGTCCCCGTGGCCAAAGATGATCCACGACAGATCCCATAGCAAGCCCGGACAACCTATGGAGCTTGGCCCATGCGGCCATCCTTTCATTCAACGGCAGCAGGCGCGTCGGAGCACTGAACTGTGACCAGAATAACCTTTCTACCTTATGGTATTTCCGATCTTTGTAAAATTCGGTCGCATCAGCAGCACTCTTTGCCAGGTCCGCATACGCATCCACAGCGCTCCACAACTGATCCAGAGGGGCATACTTCGGGTCTGCAAACTTCATCTGCAACAAATAGGGCCTCCCAGCCGTGATATCTCCGGCTTCACGAAGCTCCTCCCTTATTCCTCTCATTTCAGAGCGGGTTTCCTTGGCCGCCTCCAGGGCCTTCTTCAGGTCAGCCGCTTTCGCTTGGTTTTCCTTTTCAAGGAGCTCGTGGTGATCGGCGGCATCTTTCAGCTCAACAGCCATCTGGGCTATCTTCTCTTCGCTCTGGCAATGAGTAGCCTGTTTGGCTCTTAACTCTTCAACCGCCTTCAGAGCGGCCGCATCAATTATTCGGGCTTGCTCCTTGGCTCGGGCAAGCTCCGCCAGAAGGGTCTCTACGGCAGCAGCTCCATCTGTAGTCACAGCATATTATAGATACTAGCATCATGATCCTCTTAAAACATTTGCTGACAAGTTGAAACATACATACCCTGGGCCTCGTCAAGCCGCTTGTTAACAAGCGCGATGTCGGCATCGGCCACGTCAAGCTGCCGCTTCAGTTCGGCAAAATCAGCAGTTCGGTCAACCGCCGGACCCTCAGCCGCCTGCACATAAAGCAGCGCTATTATTACCAGAGATTATGATCCTCTATTTGCCACCTTTGGATGGCAACCAGAGTTTCAGGGGCTACTATCTATACAGAGCACACCTAGCATGTGTGGTACAGTCAAAAATACATATATATTATTTTTTGCATACCTCAAAGCCTCTTAGCAGACTCGTAAAAGCTTCATTCAAACCGCTTTTAGCAGATGAAATCCTATCAACCACCTACCCATTAAGGCGCGATGTGTCTCTGAGATGGCCGCTCGCTCTAGAAGACCCATCAGTGTGTCTGGTTGTGTGCCGGACAATCCCGGACTCCTGCTGAAGCTCTCCTTGGGAGTCGAATATTCCGGACTTTGGGCAGCCGAAGTGTCAACTTCTGGCCTTGGCGGATCAGGAGAAATCCTCTGTGACGACACCTCAGGGTCGTCCGCCCCATGTGGCAGGGAGGCAGGAGGAGGCGTTTCACTCTCCATCATCTCCGGAAGAAGATCCCCCAAAGACGAACTCTGTGGAGAAGGGCTACGAGCCGGACTGCAACAAATATGTCTCGGTTATCATTCTCAGAGACAAAACAGGATATACTTACCAAAGTACCCCTTTTTCACTTACAGCTTGGTTGAGGGCTGGCCCCCTTGCGGGCGTTGTGCGAAAAGGACGCCCTCCGGGGCAGGGCCCCCTGGCGAGGGTTTCTTCCCTCATTTGGAAACCTCCATTTCCAAGTCTTCAGAGGTGGTCCTTTTCTTACCAGAAGGAGAGGGGATTTCAGATTCACCTCCCCGATTATCCTCCTTCGTGGAGACACTTACTCCCCCGATTTTGATGTGTAAAGTATGAAGCCCATCGGTGGCTTATCTATTCCTCCCCACATCTTCTCCTGATGGCACCTGATACGGTGCGCGCTCAAGCATCCTGATCAATAGAGGATCCGGCGAGCCTTTGGGAAGAGGGGCCGAACACCTAATCCTCTCCGCCTTACTTATCCAGTCCTGGCAGAGAGCAATTTTTCAAAATGATGTTATAAAAACATAAAGGACGGTGTGTTCGATAATGGAATTACTTACTTGGGTATCTGGACGGCTACAGTTGAGACCCACGTCCTCGGTGGTATCCGGACACTTTATTCGTGATCCGAAGAACGACCCATACATCTCTTTGAGCGTCATGCTGAAGAATTGTTGAATGGTTCGCGGTCCTTCCGGGTTGAACTCCCACATACGCAGAGGTCGATGTTGGCAGGGCAGGACCCGACGAACCAACGTTACTTGCATTATTTTGACAAGACTGACGTCCTTCTTAAGAAGGTCTCGGATGCGGCTTTGCAGCGTCAGCACGTCATTAACTAGCCCCCAGTCCAGCCCCTTGTTGACCCATGATGCCAATTGCGGCGGAGGGCCCGAGCAGAACACTGGAGCTGCCGCCCGCTTTGTACCTCGGGGAGGTGTGATGTAAAACCACTCCCGCTGCCATAAGTCAGAAGTTTCTGTGAAGGAACCCTTTGGCCATGGGGCATCGGCGCCTTTGCTTATTATAGCACCTCTGCACTCCACGTGACGCCCGTCGATCACCGTCGGCCTCACATTGAAGGTCTTGAGCCATAGGCCGAAGTGGGAAGTGATGCAGAGGAAGGCTTCACACACGACGATAAACGACGAGATGTGAAGGATGGAATCTGGAGCTAGATCGTGGAAATCTAGCCCGTAATAGAACATGAGCCCTCTCACGAAGGGATCAAGACTAAAACCTAGCCCCCAAAGGAAGTGGGAAATAAATACGACACTCCCATTAGGTTCGGGAGTGGGGATGACCTGCCCTTGAGCAGGCAGCCTATGCGGGATTTCGGCGGTGAGATACCTGGCCTTCCTAAGCTTCTTGATGTCCTCCTCTGTGACAGAGGAGGCCATCCACCGGCCTTGAAGGTTGGATCCGGACATGGTTGAAGGTTCGAAGTGCCTAGCTTGAGCCTTGGGTGTTGGAACTCGAGGTGCGGGAGGGAGAGGATCGAGCGTGGGAAGAAAAGGACATGCCTTGGCCCCCTTATAAAGAGGACGAATATCAAGCGTCCCCCGCGTGACCGTTTGGGACTTGCCTAAAATTGAGGAGTCATATTAAACAAGCGCGGTTGGGTTACCCACACCTGTATTGATGAGAATCCCGTGATAAGGGGAACACGATCTCTGCTTCGACAAGACGTGCCAATAAAACCGCCTCGCGATACGTGCAGGGGTAGGTTGTTAAAAACGGTCCAAGGATAAATCAGGGCCATGGCGTGACATCACGCTATAAAAATTTGTCAGCAGATTAGATTTGTGGAATATTGCACTCTCTACGGTGGTATGTGGAAATTTGTTTTTGCAGAGCCGGACACGTTCTTGTGTTCAAAATCTTCTATGGAGTATTCGGAGAAGGAACCCGCCTTGCAATGCCGAAGACAATCTGCGCGCCGGACTCATCGTCATTGAAGCCTAGTTTAGGGGTTACTGAGGGAGTCCGGGATTAAGGGGTCCTCGGACAGCCGGACTATATACTTTAGCTGGACTGTTAGACTATGAAGATACAAGATTGAGGACTTCGTCCCGTGTCCGGATGGGACTCTCCTTTGCATGGAAGGCAAGCTTGGCAATTCGGATATGTAGATTTCCTTCTCTGTAACCGATCTGTGTAACCCTAGCCCCCTCCAGTGTCTATATAAACTGGAGGGTTTAGTCCGTAGGACAACAACAATCATAATCATAGGCTAGCTTCTAGGGTTTAGCCTCTACGATCTCGTGGTAGATCAACTCTTGTAATACTCATATCATCAAGATCAATCAAGCAGGAAGTAGGGTATTACCTCCATCAAGAGGACCTGAACCTGGGTAAAACATCGTGTCCCCTATCTCATGTTACCATTAGCCTTAGATGCACAGTTCGGGACCCCCTACCCGAGATCCGCCGATTTTGACACCGACAGCCGTCCGTACGACACTAGATCGGATTGGATCACGATTGGATTGTGATGAGTATGACTACATCGACCGCGTTACGACGCTAACGCTTTCATTCTACAAGGGTATGTAGACACACTCCCCTCTTGTTGCCTTAAAACTCCTGGATTAGATCTTGGGTGTTCAGATGGATTTTTTTATTTTCATGCTTCGTTCCCCATCGGTGGCATCCTTTGTCTTATTTGGTCTATGCCTAGATGTATATGCACAAGTAGAACACAAAGAAGTAGTGGGCGTATACGTTCAAATTACTGACTTCCTTTGTCTTATTTGGATTCGGCAGTATTGTGGGATGAAGCAGCTCGGACCAACCTTACTGTCCACGCACAAGAGACCGGTTCCACTGACTAATATGCAACTTGTATTGCATAAAAGTGGCTTTGCGGGTGTCTGCCTCTCCCACCTTACTTGAATCTGATTTGACAACGACGGTCCTTGTAGAAGGTTAAAAGGCAACTTGTATGTCACTATTATGGTTTTGCGTAGATAAGAAAGGTTCTTATAGTTTGCGCCAACAACCACGTAGAAATTACAATAACAAAGTAGAGAACGTTTAACTTGTTTTTGCAGGGCATGTTGTCATGTGGTATGGCCAAAACATGACGTGATATCTGTTGATGTATGAGATGATTATGTTTTGTAATAGGTTCATGACTTGCATGTCGATGAGTATGGCAACCGGCATGAGCCATAGGGTTGTCTTTAATTTATTGTATGACCTGCGGGTCATGCCCAATATGCGACTCTATCCTCGAGGAACTCGAAGGTCCCACCAAGGATAGAAGAGCATATTGAAGACGCTTTGTGGATATCATTACATCGTACCATTACATAATAGATGGGGATACATACAAAAGGCATACAATGCCAACAACAACATCATACATAAGAGCAACATCTTACTACGGACGAAACACAAACAGAAACTCAAACGACATCCACCCTGCTAGCCCAGGTTGCCGACCAGGAACCTATCCCTTAATCGAAGAAGAAGCAGAAGAAGAACTCCAAAACATGTAAACATCGCTCTCACGTCATGATCATCGCATTATCTATACCTGCAACTGTTGTTGTAGTAATATGTGAGCCACGAGGACTCAGCAATCCCATTACCATGGGTATCAAGACTAGCAAAGCTTAATGGGTATGGAAAGGATAAGTGGTGAGGTTGCAGCAGCACTAAGCATTATATGGTGGCTAACTTACGAGTACAAGAATAAGATGAGAAGCTACGCAAACGGCCGCAAACTAGTAATGATAAATAAGTGATACTGAACTACTTACGTTCAAACATAACCCCACCATGTTCTCTTCCTGAACTTGCTCGAAAAGAGACAGTCACGGTTACACACATGGTTGGTGTATTTTATATCGAATCTGGTGTCAAGTTCTCTACAACCGGATATTAAAAACTCCCATCTGCCACATAACCGCGGGCACGGCATTCGAAAGATTAAACCCAACAGGAGGTCCCAACTTAGCCCATGACAAGCTCACGATCCGCGGAGACAATCCTCCATCGCGGGACAACCCGATCAAACTCGGGATCCCGGTGCACAAGACATTTCGACAATGGTAAAACAAAACCAGCAAGACCTCCTGACATGCTGACACCCTGATAGTAGCCACGCATATCTCGTCTTAGGCCACGACGAATGAGCAATCCGTACAACTAAAACATGTCCTCGAGTTTCCCCGTGGTGGCGCTACAAGGGGCTCTAGTTTGGACCAACACTCATGAGGAGCACTGATCCGGGGGTTGATTAAGAGTCCTCAGGTGCTAGCTGGTCCCTATGCAAGTTTTAGTTGTTATTAGGCAAATGGTAAAACCAAAGTTTGGCCTTGCTGGAAGAGTTTTATTCAAAACAAACTATCAAGGGGGGCCCATATACCCCGACTGTGTTAGGAACGCAAAATCAAGTAACATAACACCGGTATGATGGAAACTAGGGCGGCAAGAGTGGAACAAAACACTAGGCAAAAGGCCGAGCCTTCCATCCTTTACCAAGTATATAGATGCATTAATTAAATATAAGAGATATTGTGATATTCCAAGATATCCATGATATCCATGTCTGAACATGGAACAACCTACAATTGTACCTACAACTAGTAATGCTATAAGAGGGGCTGAGCAAAGCGGTAACATAGCCAAACAACGGTTTTCTAGGAAGGTGGAAAAGGTTAGAGGCTATCATGGCAATTTGGGAGGCTTGAAAAACAAGTGGTAGGAAGCGCGACATAGCGATAGCATTGAGACAACTAGGAAAAAAATAATAATAGTGGTATCCAGAGTAACGGTCATCTTTCCTGAAGTCCCGCTAGGAAGAAGACCGAGTCCATGAAGAAGACGAACATGCGTAGACGAACCAAGCATAGTCGAACGAATCCTCATGATCGCAATGAAACATGAACTATCGAGAAGAAGCACAACCAGAAAGAAGCAAACAACATGGTAAACACACAACACATAAACATGACACGATACTCAACCAAGTATGATGCATGGCAAGGATATATGATGCTACTCATGGCAAGAGATGATGCATACAAGAACATCACAACAGAGCAAGTTTAAATGAGGCCGAGAACAACATATAACAATTCCAGAAAGTCCCCATATGCAAATGTAGAAATTGGTCCAGATCTGAATAACACATTATATTGAAGTTGTCAAACAACAAGTTAATATGCACCATGATGATCTACTCGTTTTTTCTAATCAAGCTACATATAAAGTTCATTTAATTTGGAGCTACGGCCTAGAAAATATGAGCAAAACAAGTTAAACATGGCACTAATGCAAAATGCATTCAAACATCAAGCACACACTCAAAGAAAGGATGCAACATGACATGATGAAACTACATGCAAAACCGAGCAAGTTTCATATAGGACATGATCAAAACGGAGCAACGGATCAACACATACACACAAAACAAGTTTGAATAATGACCTATCCAAAACAACAACTAGGCATATGGCAAGCATCAAAACAACATGCTACAGGAACTATATGGCCACAAACTTGGAATGCACTTCACGTACAGATTACATACTTCAAATATCATTAAGGTTCAGGTACATAGGCATCAAGATTAAACGAATATGATCAATGCAAAAAGCAACTTTATAACGCAGATTAGGACAGTGAAAAACTGGGCATATACATGAGCAGAGTTAATATGATGGCATGTTGGAGGCATGAAACAAGTATGCTACATTGCATAAACGTGGCATAAAAAGGTATAGCATGCTATTACATAACATGGATCTCAAATAATGCAACATGGCATATACATAGGAGCAACATGTTCATGGGAATCATCAAGACAAGAGGCAAACATGAAATAAGCTGATTCTCAGACAGTGAAAATCTGGGAATGCAAAACAGGAACATTATGATGCTGACTATGGAGGCACATAACAGCAAGCATAGCCTTTATAACATTTATGAAATTGGCATGAGAAAATAGTAGACATGGCATACTCCAACTTACTCCATGGGCATAACTCCTTATGATGCATAGATTAACTACAATAAGCTTTGCACAATGGAACATGTTGTTAACAGATTGAAAGATTTAGCATGATGACAACTTGAGAGCAAGCTTAAGTGAGGCTACAGCAAGTTTACATGGCAACCAAGGGCATGCCATGGAAGTACAAGTCAAGCACTACAAAACATGATTACTGTGCTACTGTTGAAAACCACAAGAACATGTTTAACACATCATGGCAAATGGCACATGATTACAGCTTTTCAGACTGTGGAATTTACTGGACATGGCAGAAACAGAATTAAGTAGGCATGTTTGCATTCTTTTGTATCTCGAGACACAAGATATCATGTTATTCAAATACAACCCACAGTAAGATGGCATGTTTGTGCATCTACACATGTAAAGAATATGGTCATAGGTTGCATAGAACACTAACTATGCACTTTGCAAAAATGAACTTGCTGTTAACATGCTGACAGAAATATTTTTAAGCAATTTGAGAGCATGAAAACAACAATCTTCATTAGGATATAATTGTAACCAAAGGCATGGATGGATAGAGCATAACATGGTCTACAAAACATGAATACCGAGCATCTCCAAAATATGCATAGATTTGTCGGTAGCATCAAGTAAACATGGCAACATAATATAATAGTTGCAGACTAACATAATGTATTGTCTCTAAAAACAGAAAACAGCGAGTAGCCCACATTACAAACATGTGGTAGTCACCACAGACATATCATGACATGTGAGTTATACCAATGCAAAGATGACATGACTATGCTCCTAAAACATGTGGACATGATGCTCAAAAGAAAATCAGAAAAAAGATAAGAAAATGACAAATTGGCAAATTATATCAGTTTCAACACTTAACAACAACATGCACTTTTGCAATTAAGATTAGGAAATGTAGATGCACCTTAACATGAACGTAATAGCAACCATCATGTAGAGCACAAAGAGATGAACAAATGCATATAAAGAACATCACCAACGGACCAATATGCACAAAGTTACAACATGACAAAGATGCATATGTGTTGTTTGGAAAACTGGGACTTGGTCATTTTCACCTCATAGAAAACTAGGACGAAGGGGTACGGGGTGGCTCGGTCCAGGGGATGGCGGCGCATTTGGCTCGGTTGATGACGAGATCCGGGGACGATGGGATCCGGGCGCGGGCTGGAGGAGGCCATGGCCGAAGGTGCACGCCGGTGAGCTCGGTGAGGTGTCTGGGACGGCGGGGACGAGCGACGGCGGCCGGATCCGGGCGCGGCTCGCCGGATCGGGTGACGTCGGATGTGATCTTGGGCGCTGACAGGAGGCACGGGGGCAGCCAGCAGGCCGGATCTGTCGGGGCCAGGTGGATCCCGGCGGCGGGGAGCGACGGCGAGACCCCGACGGAGGGCGAGGCGAGGCGCGACCACGGTGCTGGAGAGCGGCGGCGGGGTGGAGGCGAGGTGCAAACGGGGGCGCGAGCGAGCAGGCGACTTGGGTGGCGGCGGAGTTCGGGCCCGGAAGGGCCCCTGATGGGCCTGCAGGGCCGGGGCGGTGGAGGACGTGGGGAGGCCATGTGGCAGGCCGGGGTTGGATGATGGGTCGCAGGGAGGCGACGTGGCAAGCGGGGAGTGGGCGTGTGCGGTGGCGCTGGTGGCAGCTGGCGGCTACGGTGGCACCAAGTGGCGAGGCAGGGGTGGAGTGGTGCAGAATCTGAGGAGGAGGGGGCTAGGAGGTAGGGGAAGGGGCTAGGGTTCCAAAAATGGACTAGGGGTTGTTTATATAGGGAAGGTGGCTAGTTTTAGGGGGGTTTTGGAGCATTTCGGAGCCCTCCGATCGCGATCCAACGGCTCCGGTCGGAGGGGGTTAGCTAGGTGGGTTGTTGGGCTATGTAGGAGGCCTTGAGCTGAGAAGAGAGAGATGAAGTGCGGCCCGACACGGGTTTTCGGAATCGAAAACGTCCGACAAACAGACCGGCTATATTACTGCTATAGTGATTCGTTGGGGCATCAAACGGACTCCGAATGCGATGAAACTTGGCAGACGGTCTACCGACAACATAACAACACTTCATGCCATCCTTCATCCCATTCCGAGAACATTACTATCCCACTTATAAAATAATATTTCGGAGGTGCCGCGAGCGCGTGTGAGTGTGGCTGGACTCAAAACGGACAACGGAGAGAACTGGGAGACCCGGACGGATGCAAGTTTTGAAAAACATGCAGATGAAATGCACATGATGACATGGCAAAGTGCAACACGCAAGCAAATGACATGGCAACGACGGCGAATAACTGGAAGACATCTGGCGCATCGGTCTCGGGGCGTTACACTGTGTGTCAATCATTAAACGCCATGTAATTGCCTTACTTTATCGCTATGTGTTAGGAATAGTTGGCTAGACAACCACGTGACGACATGATGATGGAGATCGTGGTGTCATGCCGGTGACGATGGAGATCATGCTGGTGCTTTGTCTTGGGGAACGCAGTAATTTCAAAAAAAATCCTATGATCACGCAAAATCTATCTAGGTGATGCATAGCAACGAGAGGGGAGAGTGTGTCCACGTACCCTCATAAACCGAAAGCGGAAGCGTTTCAGTAACGCGGTTGATGTAGTTGAACATCTTCGCGATTCAACCGATCCAAGTACCAAATGTACGGCACCTCCGTGTTCAGCACACGTTCAGCTCGATGATGTCCCTCGTGCTCTTGATCCAGTTGAGGACGAGGGTGAGTTCCGTCAGCGCGACGGCATGGTGACAGTGATGATGATGCTACCAGCGCAGGGCTTCACCTAAGCACTATGATGGTATGATTGAGGTGTGTAACTGTGGAGGGGGCACCGCACACGGTTGGGAGAGAAACTTGTGTGTTCTAGGGTTCCCCCTGCCCCTGTATATAAAGGAGCAAGGGGGAGGCCGGCCGACCCCTAGGGCGCGCCCCAAGAGGGGAGTCCTACTAGGACTACTAGTCCTAGTAGGATTCCACCAAGAGGGAGAGAGGGGGAAGGAAGGAGAGGGAGAGGGAGTCGAAAAGGGGGGCGCCGCCCCCCTTCCCTAGTCCAATTCAGACCCAAGGGGGAGGGGGAGCGCGGCCTGCCCTGGCCGCCCCCCTCTCTCTCTCCACCAATGCCCAATGTGGCCCATTAGTTCCCCGGGGGGTTCCGGTAACCCCTTCGGCACTCTGGTTTTACCGGAAACTTTTCGGAACACTTCCGCTGTCCGAATATAGCCGTATAATATATCAATATTTATGTCTTGACCATTTCGAGACTCCTCATCACGTCCGCAATCTCATCCGATACTCCGAACAAACTTCGTTCATCAAAAACACATAACTCATAATACATATCGTCATCGGACGTTAAGTGTGCGGACCCTATAGGTTTGAGAACTATGTAGACATGACCGAGACTCATCTCCGGTCAATAACCAATAGCATAACCTGGATGCCCATATTGGCTCCCACATATTCAACAAAGATCTTTATCGGTTAAACCGCATAACAACATACGTTGTTCCCTTTGTCATTGGTATGTTACTTTCCCGAGATTCGATCGTCGGTATCATCATACCTAGTTCAATCTCGTTACCGGCAAGTCTCTTTACTCATTCCTTAATCCTTCATCCCACAACTAACTCATTAGTCGCATTGCTTGCAAGGCTTATAGTGATGAGCATTACCGAGAGGGCCCAGAG
This sequence comes from Triticum dicoccoides, assembly GCF_002162155.2. Classification (NCBI taxonomy): domain Eukaryota; kingdom Viridiplantae; phylum Streptophyta; class Magnoliopsida; order Poales; family Poaceae; genus Triticum; species Triticum dicoccoides. Next base: position 164,728,659 of record NC_041393.1, read on the forward strand.
ATACCTCTCCGAAACACGGAGTGACAAATCCTAATCTCGATCTATGCCAACCCAACAAACACCTTCGGAGACACCTGTAGAGAACCTTTATAATCACCCATTTACGTTGTGACGTTTGGTAGCACACAAAGTGTTCCTCCGGTATTCGGGAGTTGCATAATCTCATAGTCTGAGGAACATGTATAAGTCATGAAGAAAGCAGTAGTAATGAAATTGTAACGATCATAATGCTAAGCTAACAGATGGGTCACGTCCATCACATCATTCTCCTAATGATGTGATCCCGTTCATCAAATAACAACACATGTCTATGGTTAGGAAGCATAACCATCTTTGATAAACGAGCTAGTCTAGTAGAGGCATACTAGGGACATTATGTTTTGTCTATGTATTCACACATGTACTAAGTTTTTGGGTAATACAATTCTAGCATGAATAATAAACATTTATCATGAAATAAGGAAATAAATAATAACTTTATTATTGCCTCTAGGGCATATTTCCTTCAGTCTCCCACTTGCACTAGAGTCAATAATCTAGATTACAAAGTAATGATTCTAACACCCATGGAGTTTTGGTGCTGATCATGTTTTGCTCGTGGAAGAGGCTTAGTCAATGGGTCTGCAACATTCAGATCCGTATGTATATTGCAAATCTCTATCTCCCCCGCCGACACTTGATGACAGATGGAATTGAAGCATCTCTTGATGTGCTTGGTTCTCTTGTGAAATCTGGATTCCTTTGCCAAGGCAATTGCACCAGTATTGTCACAAAAGATTTTCGTTGGACCCGATGCACTAGGTATGACACCTAGATCGGATATGAACTCCTTCATCCAAACTCCTTTATTTGCTGCTTCTGAAGCAGTAATGTACTCCGCTTCACACGTAGATCCCGCCACAATGCTCTGCTTGGAACTGCACCAACTGACAGCTCCTCCATTCAATAAAAATATGTATCCGGATTGTGACTTAGAGTCATCTCGATCAGTGTCAAAGCTTGCATCAATGTAACCTTTTATGATGAGCTCTTTGTCACCTCCATAAATGAGAAACATATCCTTAGTTCTTTTCAGGTATTTCAGGATGTTCTTGACCGTTGTCTAGTGCTCCACTCCCGGATTACTTTGGTACCTCCCTGCTATACTTATAGCAAGGCACACATCAAGTCTAGTACACAACAATGCATACACGATAGAACCTATGGCTGAAGCATACGGGATGACTTTCATTTTCTCTCTATCTTTTGCAGTGGTCGGGCTTTGAGTCTGACTCAACCTCACACCTTGTAACACAGACAAGAACCCTTTCTTTAACTGGTCCATTTTGAACTTCTTCAAAACTTTATCAAGGTATGTGCTTTATGAAAGTCCAATTAAGCATTTTGGTCTATCTCTATAGATCTTGATGCCCAATATGTAAGCAGCTTCTCCGAGGTCTTTCATTGAAAAACTCTTATTCAGGTATCCCTTCATGCTATCCAGAAATTCTATATCATTTCCAATCAACAATATGTCATCCACATATAATATTATAAATGCTACAGAGCTCCCACTCACTTTCTTGTAAATACAGGCTTCTCCAAAAGTCTGTATAAAACCATATGCTTTGATCACACTATCAAAGTGTTTATTCCAACTCCGAGAGGCTTGCACCAGTCCATAAATGGATCGCTGGAGCTTGCACACTTTGTTAGCACCCTTTGGATGAAAAAACCTTCTGGTTGCATCATATACAACTCATCTTCCAGAAATCCATTCAGGAATGCAGTTTTGACATCCATCTTCCAAATTTCATAATCATAAAATGCGGCAACTGCTGACATGATTCGGACAGACTTAAGCATCGCTACCGGTGAGAAAGTCTCATCGTAGTCAACTCCTTGAACTTGTCGAAAACCTTTCGCAACAAGTCGAGCTTTGTAGACACTAACATTACCGTCAGCGTCAGTCTTCTTCTTGAAGATCCATTTATTTTCTATGGCTTGCCGATCATCGGGCAAATCCACCAAAGTCCACACTTTGTTCTCATACATGGATCCCATCTCAAATTTCATGGCCTCAAGCCATTTTGCGGAATCTGGGCTCATCATCGCTTCCTCATAGTTCGTAGGTTCACCATGGTCTAGTGACATGACTTCCAAAACAGGATTACCGTACCACTCTTGTGCAGACCTCAATCTGGAAGACCTACGAGGTTCAGTAGTAACTTGATCCGAAGTTTCATGATCATCATCATTAGCTTCCTCACAAATTGGTGTATGAATCACTGGAACTGATTTCTGTGATGAACTACTTTCCAATAAGGGAGAAGGTACAATTACCTCATCAAGTTCTACTTTCCTCCCACTCACTTCTTTCAAGAGAAACTCCTTCTCTAGAAAGGATCCATTTTTAGCAACAAATATCTTGCCTTCGGATATGTGATAGAAGGTGTACCCAACAGTCTCCTTTGGGTATCCCATGAATACGCACTTCTCCGATTTGGGTTCGAGCATATCAGGTTGAAGCTTTTTCACATAAGCATCGCAGCCCCAAACTTTAAGAAACGATAACTTTGGTTTCTTGCCAAACCACAGTTCATAAGGCGTCGTCTCAACGGATTTTGATGGTGCCCTATTTAAAGTGAATGCAGTTGTCTTTAAAGCATAACCCCAAATCAATAGTGGTAAATCAGTAAGAGACATCATAGATCGCACCATATCCAATAAAGTACGGTTACGACGTTCGGACACACCATTTCGCTATGGTGTTCCAGGTGGCGTAAGTTGTGAAACTATTCCACATTGTTTCAAATGAAGACCAAACTTGTAACTCAAATATTCGCCTCCACGATCAGATTGTAGAAACTTTATTTTCTTGTTACGGTGATTTTCCACTTCACTCTGAAATTCTTTGAATTTTTCAAATGTTTCTGACTTATGCTTCATTAAGTAGATATAACCATATCTGCTCAAATCATCTGTGAAGGTAAGAAAATAACGATACCCGCCATGATCCTCAACACTCATTGGACCGCATACATCTATATGTATTATTTCCAATAAGTCAGTAGCTCGTTCCATCGTTTCGAAGAACGGAGTTTTAGTCATCTTGCCCATGAGGCATGGTTCGCAAGCACCAAGTGATTCCAAAAGTCCATCAGCATGGAGTTTTTTCATGCGCTTTACACTGATATGACCCAAACGGCAGTGCCACAAATAAGTTGCACTATCATTATCAACTTTGCATCTTTTGGCTTCAATATTATGAATATGTGTATCATCACAATCGAGATTCAACAAAAATAGACCAATCAGCAAGGGTGCATGACCATAAAAGATATTACTCATATAAATAGAACATCATTATTCTCTGATTTAAATGAATAACCGTCTCACATCAAACAAGATCCAGATATAATGTTCATGCTCAACGCTGGCACCAAATAACAATTATTTAGGTCTAAAACTAATCCCGAAGGTAGATGTAGAGGTAGCGTGCCGACAGCGATCACATCGACCTTGGAACCATTTCCCACGCACATCATCACCTTATCCTTAGCCAATCCTCGTTTAATCTGTATCCCCTGTTTCGAGTTGCAAATATGAGCAACAAAACTAGTATCAAATACCCGGGCGCTACTACGAGCATTAGTAAGGTACACATCAATAACATGTACATCAAATATACCTTTCACTTTGCCATCATACTTATCCGCCAAATACTTGGGGCAGTTCTGCTTCCAGTGACCAGTCCCTTTGCAGTAGAAGCACTCAGTTTCACGCTTAGGTCCAGACTTGGGTTTCTTCTCTTGAGCAACAACTTTCTTTCCATTCTTCTTGAAGTTCCCCTTCTTCCCTTTGCCCTTTTTCTTGAAACTAGTGGTCTTGTTGACCATCAAGACTTGATGCTCCTTCTGATTTCTACCTCCGTAGCTTTTAGCATTGCGAAGAGCTCGAGAATAGTCTTGTTCATCCCTTGCATATTATAGTTCATCATGAAGCCTTTATAGCTTGGTGGCAGTGATTGAAGAACTCTATCAATGACACTATCATCAGGAAGATTAACTCCCGGCTGAGTCAAGTGGTTATGGTACCCAGACATTCTGAGTATGTGTTCACTGACATAACTATTCTCCTCCATTTTGCAGCTGTAGAACTTGTTGGAGACTTCATATCTCTCAACTCGAGCATTTTCTTGAAATATTAGCGTCAACTCTTGGAACATCTCATATGCACCATGACGTTCAAAAATTCTTTGAAGTCCCGATTCTAAGCCATAGAGCATGGCACACTAAACTATCGAGTAGTCATCAACACGCATCTTCCAGGCATTCATAATGTCTGCAGTTGCTGGCGCAGGTGGTACACCTAACGGTGCTTCCAGGACGTAATTCTTCTATGCAGCAATGAGGATAATCCTCAAGTTGCAGACCCAGTCCATGTAGTTTCTGCCATCATCTTTCAACTTAGCTTTCTCTAGGAACGCATTAAAATTCAAAGGAACGGTAGCACATGCCATTGATCTACAATAACATAGACATGCAAAATAACTATCAGGACTAAATTCATGATAAATTAAAGTTCAATTAATCATATTACTTAAGAACTCCCACTTAGATAGACATCCCTCTAGTCATCTAAATGATCACGTGATCCAAATAAACTAAACCATGTCCGATCATCACGTGAGATGGAGTAGCTTTCAATGGTGAACATCACTTTGTTGATCATATCTACTATATGATTCACGTTTGACCTTTCGGTCTCAGTGTTCCGAGGCCATATCTGCATATGCTAGGCTCGTCAAGTTTAACCCAAGTATTCTGCATGTGCAAAACTAGCTTGCACCCATTGTATGTGAACGTAGAGCTTATCACACCCGATCATCACGTGGTGTATCGGCGCGACAAACTGTAGCAACGGTGCATACTCATGGAGAACACTTATACCTTGAAATTTAGTAAGGGATCATCTTATAATGCTACCATCGTACTAAGCAAAATAAGATGCATAAAAGATAAATATCACATGCAATCAAAATATGTGACATGATATGGCCATCATGATCTTGTGCTCATGATCTCCATCACGGAAGCATTGTCATGATTTCCATCGTCACTGGCACGACACCTTGATCTCCATTGTAGCATCGTTGTCATGTCACCAACTATTGTTACTATGACTACCGCTACCGCTTAGTGATAAAGTAAAGCAATTACATGGTGATTGCATTGCATACAATAAAGCGACAACCATATGGCTCCTGCCAGTTGCCGATAGCTTTGTTACAAAACATGATCATCTCATACAACTATTTATATCACATCATGCCTTGACCATATATATCACATCACAGCAAGCCCTGCAAAAACAAGTTAGACGTCCTCTACTTTGTTGTTGCAAGTTTTACGGGGCTGCTAATGGCTTCTAGCAAGAACCGTTCTTACCTACACATTAAAACCACAACATTTTTTCATCAAGTGTGTTGTTTTAACCATCAACAAGGATCGGCCGTAGTGAAACTTGATTCAACTAAAGTTGGAGAAACAGACACCCGCAGCCACCTATGTGCAAAAACACGTCGATAGAACCAGTCTCATGAATGCGGTCATGTAATGTCGGTCCGGGGCGCTTCATCCAACAATACCGCCAAATCAAAGTAAGACATTGGTGGTAAGCAGTATGCCTATTATCGCCCACAACTCTTTGTGTTCTACTCGTGCATATAACATCTACGCATAGATCTGGCTCGGATGCCATTGTTGGGGAATGCGGTAATTTAAACACAAGATATATCTAGGTGATGCAGAGCAACGAGAGGGGAGAGTGTGTCCACGTATCCTCGTAGACCGAAAGCGGAAGCGTTTCAATAACACGGTTGATGTAGTCGAACGTCTTTGGGATTCAACCGATCCAAGTACCGAACGTATGGCACCTCCATGTTCAGCACATGTTTAGCTCGATGACGTCCCTCGTGCTCTTGATCCAGTTGAGGATGAGGGTGAGTTCTGTCAGCATGACGGCGTGGTGACAGTGATGATGATGCTACCGGCGCAGGGCTTCTCCTAAGCACTACGATGGTATGATCGAGGTGTGTAACTGTGGAGGGGGGCACCGCACACGGTTGGGAGATAAACTTGTGTGTTCTAGGGTGCCCCCTGCCCCCGTATATAAAGGAGCAAGGGGGAGGCCAGCCGTCCCCTAGGGCGCGCCCCAAGAGGGGAGTCCTACTAGGACTACTAGTCCTAGTAGGATTCCACCAAGAGGGAGAGAGGGGGAAGGAAGGAGATGGAGAGATAGTAGGAAAGGGGGGCACTGCGCCCCTTCCCTAGTCCAATTCGGACCCAAGGGGGAGGGGGTGTGTGGCCTGCCCTGGCCACCCCTCTCTCTCTCCACCAAGGCCCAATGTGGCCCATTAGTTCCCCGGAGGGTTCCGGTAACCCCTCCGGCACTCCGGTTTTACCCGATACTTTCTGGAACATTTCCGGTGTCCGAATATAGCCGTCCAATATATCAATATTTATGTATCGACCATTTCGAGACTCCTCGTCACATCCATGATCTCATCAGGGACTCCAAACAAACTTCAGTCATCAAAAACACATAACTCACAATACATATCGTCATCAAATGTTAAGCGTGCGGACCCTACGGGTTCAAGAACTATGTAGACATGATCGAGACTCATCTCCGGTCAATAACCAATAGCAGAACCTGGATGCCCATATTGGCTCCCACATATTCTACGAAGATCTTTATCGGTCAAACCGCATAACAACATACATTGTTCCCTTTGTCACCGGTATGTTACTTGCCCGCGATTCGATCGTCGGTATCATCATACCTAGTTCAATCTCGTTACCGGCAAATCTCTTTACTCATTCCTTAATACTTCATCCCGCAACTAACTCATTAGTCACATTGCTTGCAAGGCTTATAGTGATGAGCATTAACGAGAGGGCCCAGAGATACCTCTCCGAAACACAGAGTGACAAATCCTAATCTCGATCTATGCCAACCCAACAAACACCTTTGGAGACACCTGTAGAGCACCTTTATAATCACCCATTTACGTTGTGACGTTTGGTAGCACAGTAAGTGTTCCTCAGGTGTTCGGGAGTTGCATAATCTCATAGTCTGAGGAACATGTATAAGTCATGAAGAAAGCAGTAGCAATGAAATTGTAATGATCATAATGCTAAGCTAACGGATGGGTCATATCCATCACATCATTCTCCTAATGATGTGATCCCGTTCATCAAATAACAACACATGTCTATGGTTAGGAAACATAACCATGTTTTATAAACGAGCTAGTCTAGTAGAGGCATACTAGGGACATTATGCTTTGTTTATGTATTCACACATGTACTAAGTTTCTGGTTAATACAATTCTAGCATGATAATAAAAATTTATCATGAAATTAGGAAATAAATAATAACTTTATTATTGCCTCTAGGGCATATTTCCTTCACTTTGGAGATGGAGATAAAAAACACAAGATGATAATGGCCATATCATGTCACATATTTTGATTGCATGTGATGTTTATCTTTTATGCAACTTATTTTAATTAGGACGACGGTAGCATTATAAGATGATTCCTTCACTTCATTTCAAGATAAAAGTGTTCTCCCTAAAGTATGCAACATTGCAAAAGTTTGTCATTTCAAAGCACCTCGTGATGATCAGGTGTGATAGACTCTACGTTCGCATACAACGGGTGTAAGCCAGTTTTACACATGCGGAATACTTGAGTTAAACTTGACGAGCCTAGCATGTACAGACATGGCCTCGAAACACGGAGGACCGAAAGGTCGAACATGAGTGATATAATAGATATGATCAACATAGAGATGTTCACCATTGATGACGACCCCATCTCACGTGATGATCAGACATGGGTAGTTGATGTCGATCATCTAACACTTAGACAACTTGAGGGATGTTGATTTAAGTGGGAGTTCACTAGGAATTTGATTAAACGAACCAATTATTGTGAGCATAGTCCAAATGTCTTCACAAATCATGTTGTAGACCAATGGATCACGTTGTAGCTCCCCTGAATTTTAGTGCATTCCTAGGGAAAGAAAAGTTGAAAGATGATGGAAGCAACTATGCAGACTAGGTCCGTAATTTGAGGATTATCCTCATAGCTGCACAGAAGGCTTATGTCCTTGATGCACTGCTAGGTGAACCACCCGCTCCCGAAAATCTGGACGCTATGAACGTCTGGCAGACTAGAAGTGATGACTACATGATAGTTTAGTGCGCCATGCTTTACGGCTTAGAACTGGAGTTCCAAAGACGTTTTGAGTACCACTGAGCATATGAGATGTTCCACGAGCTAAAATTGGTATTTTAGGCTCATGCCCAGGTTGAGAGGCATGACACCTTCGACTAGTTCTTTAGCTGTAATATGGAGGAGAACAACTCCGTTAGGGAACACGTACTCAAGATGTCTAGGTACTACAGCTGCTTGAATTAATCAGCTGGGAGTTAATCTTTCGAATGAAGTAGCAATTGACAGAGTTCTTTAGTCACTGCCACCAAGCTACAAGGGATTTGTGATGAACTATGATATGCAAGAGATGGAGAAAACGATCCCCGAGCTCTTCGCAATGCTTAAGGCTGTGGAGGTAGAAATCAAGAAAGAGCATCAAGTGTTCATGGTTAATAAGACCACTAGTTTCAAGAAAGGCAAGGGAAAGAAAGGAAACTTCAAGAAGAATGGCAAGGCAGTTGCCTCTCCCTTGTAGAAACTCAAGGCTGGACCCAAACCTGAGACTAAGTACTTCTATTGCAAAGGAAATGGTCACTGGAAGCAAAATTCCCCAAGTACTTGGCAAATAAGAAGGTTGGCAACATCAACAAAGGTATATTTGATATACATGTTATTCATGTGTACCTTACTAGTGCTCGTAGTAGCACCTGGGTATTTGATACTGGTTCGGTTACTCTTATTTGTAACTCAAAATAGAAGCTATGAAGTAAATGGAGACTAGCTAAGGACGAGGTGACGATGCGCATCGGAAATGGTTCAAAGGTTGATGTGATCACCGTTGGCACACTCACTCTACATTACCTTCGAGATTAGTTTTAAACTTAAATATTTGTTATTTGGTGCCTACATTAAGCATGAACATTATATATGGATCTTGTTTATTATGAGACGGTTATTCATTTAAGACATAGAATAATGGTTGTTCTATTTATATGGATAATATCTTTTATGGTCATGCACCCATTGTGAATGGTTTATTCTTATTGAATCTCAATCGTAGTGATACACATATTCATAAAATTGGTGCCAAAAGATGCAACATTAATTATGATAGTACCACATACTTGTGGCATTGCCGCTTAGGTCATATTGGTGTAAAGCGCATGAAGAAACTCCATGCTGATGGACCTTTGGGATCACTTGATTATGAATCTTTTGAAACATGTGAACCATGCCTCATGGGCAAGTTGACTAAAACCCCGTTTTCCGGTACAATGGAGCGGGCAAGTGACTTGTTGGAAATAATACATACCGATGTATGCGGTCCGATGAGTATTGGAGTGTGCGGTGGATATCGTTATTTCCTAACCTTCACAGATGACTTAAGTAGATATGGGTATATTTACTTAATGAAACACAAGTCTGGAAACATTTGAAAAGTTTAAGGAATTTCATAATGAAATGGAGAATCATCGTAACAAGAAAATAAAGTTTCTGCGATCTAATCATGGAGACGAATATTTGAGTTACGAGTTTGGCACACATTTAAGACAATGTGGAATTGTTTCACAACTCATGCCACCTAGAACACCACAGCGTAATGGTATGTCCAAACGTCATAATCATACTTTATTGGATATGGTGTGTTCTATGATGTCTCCTACTGATTTGCCACTATCGTTTTGGGGTTATGCATTAGAGACAACCACATTCACTTTAAATAAGGCACTATTTAAGTCCGTTGAGATGACATCGTATGAATTATGGTTTGGCAAGAAACCTAAGCCATTGTTTCTTAAAGTTTGGGACGCGACACTTATGTCAAGAGGCTTCAGCCTGATAAGCTTAAACCCAAATCGGAGAAGTGCGTCTTCATAGCATACCGTAAAGAGACCATTGGGTATACCTTCTATCACAGATACGAGGGCAAGATTTTTGTTGCTAAGAATGGGTCCTTTCTAGAGAAGGAGTTTCTCTCTAAAGAAGTGAGTGGGAGGAAAGTAGAACTTGATAAGGTAATCGTACCTTCTTTCGAATTGGAGAGTAGCACATCATAGAAAGCAGTTCCTGTGATGCCTACACCAATCGAAGAGGAAGCTAATGATTATGATCATTAAACTTCGGATCAAGTTAGTACTGAAATTCGTAGGTCGACCATGACACGTTCTGCACCAGAGTGGTACGGTAATCCTGTCCTGGAACTTATGTTGTTGGATAACGGTGAACCTACAAACTATGAAGAAGCAATGATGAGCACGGATTTTGACAAATGGCTAGAGGCCATGAAGTCCCAGATAGGATCCATGTATGAGAACCAAGTGTGGACTTTGGTGGACTTACCCGATGACTAGCAGGCCATTGAAAACAAATGGATCTTTAAGAAGAAGACACACGCTGATGGTAATGTCACTATCTATAAAGCTCGACTCGCTGCAAAGGGTTTTTAGCAAGTTCAAGGAGTTGACTGCGATGAGACTTTCTCACCCATAGCGATGCTTAAGTCTGTCAGAACTATGTTTGCAATTTTTGCATTTTTCGATTATGGAATCTCGCAGATGGATGTGAAAACCACTTTCCTTAAGGAAGAATTGTATATGATGCAGCATAAAGGTTTTATGGATCCTAACGATGCTAAAAAGCTATGCAAACTCCAGCGATCCATCTATGAGCTGGTGCAGGTGTCGGTGTCAAAACCGGCGGATCTCGGGTAGGGGGTCCCGAACTGTGCGTCTAGGCGGATGGTAACAGGAGACAAGGGACACGATGTTTTACCTAGGTTCGGGCCCTCTTGATGGAGGTAAAACCCTACGTCCTGCTTAATTGATATTCATGATGTGGGTATTACAAGAGTAGATCTACCACGAGATCAAGGAGGCTAAACCCTAGAAGCTAGCCTATGGTATGATTGTTGTTATTGTTGTTGTCCTACGGACTAAAACCATCCGGTTTATATAGACACCAGAGAGGGCTAGGGTTACACAGAGTCGGTTACAATAGTAGGAGATCTACATATCCGTATCGCCAAGCTTGCCTTCCACGCCAAGGAAAGTCCCATCCGGACACGGGACGAAGTCTTCAATCTTGTATCTTCATAGTCTTGGAGTCCGGCCGATGATGATAGTTTGGCTATCCGGACACCCTCTAGTCCAGGACTCCCTCAGTAGCCCCTGAACCAGGCTTCAATGACGACGAGTCCGCGCGCATATTGTCTTCGGCATTGCAAGGCGGGTTCCTTCTCCGAATAATTTGTAGAAGATTGTGAACACCAGGATAGTGTCTGGCTCTGCAAAAATAAATTCCACACTCCATCGTAGAGAGAATAATATTTACACAAGTTCAATCTGCTGACGTATTTCATGGTGTGACATCACACCACAAACAAGCCTTCACTCAAATTGTTTTTATTATACCGCCTCAGCACGTTTAGCGAAGCGGTTTCCTTGGCATGTCTTGTTGAAGCAGAGATCATGCTCCCCCTATTCCGGGATTCTCATCAATACGGACGTGGGTAACCCAACCGCACCATTGATTGCGGCGCTTGGGAGAAAAGCGAGTTTTACCAGGCCGGTGGGGACGCATAGTTTCGTCCGTCCATATATAAGGGGATAAGGATCCACCTTTTTCACCTATGCCTTCTTCCTCCTTTGCTTATCCATCTCCACGCACTCGAGCTCCAGCGCCCAAGTCCGCACATCTCGCCTCGACCTCCTCCAGCCATGTCTGGAGCGGGAGGCAAATGGATGGCCTCCTCCGTCACGGAGGGGCACATCGAGAAGCTGCGTGGCGCCGGATACCTGTCTAGCGACATCGCGCACCGGCTCCCCAACAAGGGGCAGCTCATCCCCACCCCCAGGCCCCATGAGAGGGTGGTATTCCTTCCCCATTTCCTCCGCGGACTGGGCTTCCCACTTCACCCCTTTGTCTGGGGGCTCATGTTCTACTACGGCCTGGATTTCCATGATCTGGCCTCGAATTTCATCCTCAACATCTCGGCGTTTATCGTCGTGTGCGAGGCCTTCCTCTGCATCCAGCCCCACTTCGGCTTGTGGCTCAAGATCTTCAATGTCAAGCCGAAGGTCGTGAAGGGGAATCAAGCGGAATGCGGAGGCGCCATGGTGGGCAAGATACCCAACGTTAATTGGCTCGAGGGCGCCTTCGTGGAAACCATCAAGGGGTGGCAATCGGGGTGGTTCTACATCACCGAGCCGCGTGACCCTAAATGGGCAGCGGCCCCCGAATTCAGATCCGGCATCCCCACACGGCTCACCTCTTGGAAGGAGAGTGGCCTGACTTGGGGCGATTCGGAGGAGCTGACCGGACTCCAAGCCTATATCCAGAAGCTGGTGGACAAGAAGCTCAAGCTTGTCAACGTCGTCCAGGTCATGCTTATCCGCCGGATCCTCCCGTGCCAACAACGGGCCTTTAAACTGTGGAAGTTCGATCCGGCTCAGCACCGAACCTTGAGTGGGCTCTTCGACACTAGGTACAAAGATGCCTAGAAGGTGCTTTTTAAGGGTGCCGAGGCCCCCGCATCCGCTACCAAAGATCGCGGATTCCGCTCGCAGCGTCCGGCTGACGAGGTAAATGATTTTACCCTTTACGGGATACTTGTTTTTCATAGTTTGACTCTATGCGGGATCTAAACTCCCTTTCCTTTGACAGGACTGGCTAAAAAGGCCGAGCAGACTAGCTGTCCGGCCCCCTTGCCAGAAGACCCAGTGGATGCCCATCTGGCGGGGCTGCTGGTTCCGGCACCCCATGTGGTGCCGGAGAAGAAGGCCAAGAAGGAGGCCACGGGTACTCGAAAGAGTTCCCATTTTCAGGTGTCCGATGACTCCGAGGCGGACTCCTCCCCCGAGGACGAGGAGAAGAAGAAAAGGGCCTCTCCCCCAGCGGGGGGAGGGAAGAAAAGGAGGGCCTCCCCAACGAGGGAGGCCGAAGGGTCCAAGAAGGGAAGAACTCTTCCCCCGGACTGTTCTGCCAATGCCGGTGACGACGACGAGGATTGGCCTCCGAGGGCCAAGCCCCTGGCGAGATCGTAAGTATCCGGACTCTCGAATGACTTCATGATTTGTCTTTTCGCCACTTGGTGTCTTTCTAACGCCGCATACAACCCTGCAGTCCGCCCAAGGACGATCTTCCCGCTTCGTCGAGCGGGTCCTTGGGTTCGTCGGATGTGAACAACACTTCACTTCCAACCGCCTCTTCTCCCCGCGACACTGACGATGTCGAGGTGGGATCCCAAAGAGGGACCCATCCGGAGGAGGAGGACCCGGAGGTAGCACAGGGCGACCTCTCGGACTTCGTGCCGGACTCCACACCAGAACCTGCAGTGGTTCCGGAGTCCGGCGGGCGGCCCCTTCGCAAGAAGGGCAAGACCATGGCACCGGCGGCCTCCGTCCAACCGAAGGCACCGGATAACTTGCTGGAGGCGCTCAACGGCGCTTCCATCAAGGAGGAACACCGCACTGTCATGAGTGCGGTGATTCAGAAGGTCCAGCTCGCCAAAGGCGGGCTGACCGAAGCCTGCAGCAGCCTTCTATCAGGCTTTGAGGTAAGAATATTAATATATGTAAAATAGTACCGCATAGACAGTAGCCCCTGATGCTCGGTTCGGTGTTCGGAAAGAAAAGCCGGACTGAGGATCTAAAAAGATATACGTAGGAGTCATAGAAAGTATGTCGATATGGGATTGCAGGCTACCCTGCTGACCTCTACCGCACTGACTGCGGAGGTCAATGCTTTGAAGCAAAACCTCGAGCGGTCCGAGAACGAGCTCGGCCATGCCAAGAAGCAACTCGAGGACAAAGAAGGTGAGTAGCGCCTTATTAAGGTTGTACCTTACAGGAAAGGATTTGGTTGCAAAAAGAATGACAAGGATAACGTGGGTGTTGCAGGGGCCACAAACGAGGTGGCGACCCTAAAGGAGGCAGTGTCCGTGGCTGAATGTAATGCGGCCGCGGAGCGCGCCGAGCGAGAGAAGCAGGAGGCGCGGGTGGCAGAGGTACGGCAAGAGCTCCAGGCTCTCGTGGAAAAACATGAGAGTTTGGAGCGTGACTCGAAGACTCGAGAGTCCGAGCTTGCATCGGCTCTTGAGAGTGCCAAAGCCACTAAGGCCGAAGCCTACAAGGCCCTCCAGGAAATCGAGGCGTTGAAGAAAATAGCGTCGGGTAAGGCATTTTTCATGCAAAGCAAGCATGTGGATGTGGATTACGTGTTACTTACCCGAATTCGGAGCTCTCCAGGAGTGTTCGCAGATCTGCCCCGCAGCGTGTCCGATGCTGCCGCTTTCTACAGGGCCGAGGAGGGGAGCTCGACGGAGAAGGTCTTCTGGTCCCAGTATGCTGAGGCCGGACATCTGGTTCCCCTTAGCGACCAGCTGAAGCAGCTGGTCGAGCTCCACAAGGTGGCCGAACAGGCCATGAAGGGCCTCATAGTTCGGCTGTGGCCTAATGAGGCCATGCCTGGGAGCTACTTCGGCCTGGTGCGGCGGCTGGTGGATGCGTGTCCATGGGTTGAGGTCATCAAGCGATCCGCCTATATTGAAGGTGCCCGTCGGGCCCTTGCCCGTGCTAAGGTGCACTGGGGCAAGATGGATGCTGAGAAGCTTGTGACGGACGCGCCACCGCCGGGCAAGGAGTATCGCACGTCCGAGATGTATTATAAGAGTGTCCTGAAGGGTGCCCGCACTATTGCGGGTGAGTGCTCCAATAATGTAATATTTGAGTAAAATCGCATTTTGTTATCCTGTGCGCAGAAAACTTTGTTCATATGCGCTAAGCAACGCTTGTTGATTTAAAATATTACCTTCTGTGCGGCTATTTATCAAATCTGAGAGATGGCAAGTCGTCGGCTTCAGCCCCCATGCCACGAGTGCTGGGGTGTTCGGTATAAATTTGAGCACTCTTGTTCCCATATTTGGGTCCATCTAGGGAGGCACTCAACACGACGAACTAGGAAACCAGACTTATAATGCTTGAACACTCTCACTTAGCCATAGAATTCTATAATTTTAAATTTCGGCGAAGCCCCTAGTGTTCGGAAGGCCGAATTCGGGGCGCTATCCACGCCTGGGCCGTACAAAGCCGGTTCCTCGCTCTAAGCGGCATAAGTCTTTAGGGCCTCGAAAAAACCTCTCGAACAGCGACCGGCTCTCGCCTCATCATGACGGTCAGTTTTAGCTTTCTCCACTAAGGCGTTAACCCAGCTCAACTGGGGCGCAATTGCAGTGGTTCTCCTAGTGCTACCTTAGCCAATACAACGGAACGTAAGGTACCAAAACATGGGAGCCGGGCAAACCCAGCTATTGACCCAAGACATGATTCGGAGCTGATGCATATAATGCTATAAGTTCGGAGTGCCGCACTTGTGAAAGTGTTCGGACTTATCACACCATGATGTGGGGACATAAACCCCTGGTGTTTTTAGCCGTACCAAAGTGTACGGATGCAACATGTCGTAAATGAACATATGTATAAGAAAGAAATGCAATTATAAGCAAAAAAGGTGCTGCATTGTTTTATTCAAGAAGTACTGCTATGAATGCAGAACGATACAAATAGTGCGATAAGCAAGGGACGGGACTGTTAAACATGTCCCCCTCCAGGGATAGGCTGCGGAGTGGTGTATAAAACAGATTAAATGCTCGTAAGGGAGACCACCTGGATATTCGTTGCAGCCTTTCTCCTTCCCTGGCTGTTGCATCGTGAGTTCGGCCGGTCTACTGCCAGACAGGGCCTCTGGTGAACATAGTCCTGTGGGTAAGAAAAAAAGGAAAGGAAAAAAAGAAATGACACACTTAGGAGCCCCTGATGTGGTTGAGCCGCATTCTGGGCCTGTCGTGGTCGTGCCCCTTCCCCTATGCCCATGGTATCTCCAGAGCATAATGATGTACGTGAAGGACCAGTCTTGCGGTCTTGCGAGGGCTGGGGTTGGGGTCGCATTGCTACGCGTGCTCGGAGCGCCAGGTGGTCTTGTTGTAGGTTACTTCAGGCGCGTTTGGCCGTGTCTGGTCGCTTAACGGCCGGACTCAAGAATTGCCTTAAGAGGCTGCATTGTACTTCTGCCGCGAGAGCCGCTGTATGTTCCTCCGTTCGGAGGGAGCGCTCGGTGTTTCCGTTGACCGTGATGACTCCTCGAGGGCCTGGCATCTTGAGCTTGAGGTATGCGTAGTGCGGCACCGCGTTGAACTTTGCAAACGCGGTCCGTCCGAGCAAAGCATGATAGCCGCTATGGAACGGAACTATGTCAAAGATTAACTCCTCGCTTCGGAAGTTATCCGGTGATCCAAAGACCACTTCCAGTGTGACTGAGCCCGTACAATTGGCCTCTACACCTGGCATGACGCCTTTGAAGGTCGTCTTTGTGGGTTTAATTCTTGAGGGGTCTATGCCCATCTTGCGCACTGTGTCCTGATAAAGCAGGTTCAGGCTGCTGCCGCCGTCCATCAGGACTCTGGTGAGGTGGAATCCATCGATGATTGGGTCTAAAACCAATGTGGCGAATCCGCCGTGGCGGATGCTGGTGGGGTGGTCCCTTCGATCAAAAGTGATCGGGCAGGAGGACCATGGGTTGAACTTCAGGGCGACTGGCTCCATCGCGTATACGTCCCTGAGTGCACGCTTCCTCTCCCTCTTAGGTATGTGGGTTTCGTATATCATATTCACCGTCCGCACTTGTGGGGGAAAACCCTTCTGTCCTCTGTTGTTCGGCGGTCGGGTCTCTTCTTCGTCATCGCTGTGCAGCCCCTTGTCATTGTTTTCGGTGATTAGCTTGCCTGCCTGCTTGAATACCCAACAGTCCCTGTTGGTGTGGTTGGCTGGCTTGTCGGGGGTGCCGTGTATCTGGCACAAGTGATCGAGTATTCGGTCCAAATTGGACGGACCCGTAGTAGTTCTTTTGAATGGCTTCTTCCGCTGACCTGGTTTCGAGCCTCTGAATCCGGCGTTGACTGCCGTATCCTCATTATTGTCGCCGTTAATGCGGCGTTTGTTCTTGTTGCGACATGACCTGCCATTGCGATCCTTGGTATCCGGACTGCCGGAATTTTTGCTGAGGTTGTTGCTGCGAGCTAGCCAGCTGTCCTCCCCCGCGCAAAAGCGGGTCATGAGTGATGTGAGGGCTGCCATGGATTTCGGCTTTTCCTGTCCCAGGTGCCGGGCAAGCCACTCGTCACGGATGTTATGTTTGAAGGCTGCGAGGGCCTCCGCATCCGGACAGTCGACGATTTGATTTTTCTTAGTTAAGAACCGTGTCCAGAATTGTCTGGCCGATTCGTCTGGCTGCTGAATTATGTGGCTTAGGTCATCAGCATCTGGTGGTCGCACATACGTGCCCTGGAAGTTATCAAGGAATGCGTCTTCCAGGTCCTCCCAACATCCGATTGATTCTGCTGGCAAGCTGTTAAGCCAATGTCGAGCTGGTCCTTTAAGCTTGAGTGGGAGGTATTTGATGGCGTGAAGATCGTCACCGCGGGCCATGTGGATATGAAGGAGATAGTCTTCGATCCAAACCGTGGGGTCTGTTGTGCCGTCATAGGATTCGATATTCACGGGTTTAAACCCTTCGGGGATTTGATGATCCATTACTTCGTCTGTGAAGCATAGTGGGTGTGCGGCGCCTCTGTATTGGGCTATATCGCGACGAAGCTCCAACGAGCTTTGTCTATTGTGTTCGGCCCGGCCGGACTTACTGTGTCCGGCGCGAAGGTTGTCGTCACGTATCATGGGGCGCCCACGCGATCCGTAGATCGATCTTGATTGTCTTGCCTTATCCTCCAATATATCTCGCAAGTCCGGAGCATTCCCCTATGGCCTTGTGTTGTTCGAGCGATGCCGGGGTACAGTTATAATGAAAGGCCTAGAGGCCTCTCTGTCGCGGCCGTGAGGTGGCCGGTCAGCCGTATTGTGCTCTGGTGATGCAGGTTTATATGCCTCCTCCTCTAATCCGGGGAGCAACTTGCGTTTGGGGTAGCTTTTGGAGGGGCGTTCGAGCTCATGCTCTTCGGCCGCAAGGACTTCAGTCCATCTGTCGGCTAGCAGATCCTGATCAGCTCTAAGCTGTTGCTGCTTTTTCTTGAGGCTGTTTGCCGTGGCCATAAGCCCGCGTTTAAAACGCTCTTGTTCGATGGGATCCTCAGGCACGACAAATTCGTCGTCGTCGAGGCTTGCCTCGTCTCTGGAGGGAGGTATGTAATTATCATCCTCGACCTCTTCGTCTACCGCTCTCTCATGAGGGCTGGCATCTCCGTCCTCCTACGCTGAATCTTGCTGGAGGGGGTTGTCTTCGGCACTGTCTGGGGTATTATTATCTCCGGTGTCGGAATCGCCATTCTTGCTGTGGCGGGATTTAGAGCGGCGCCGCTGACGCCGGCGCTTGGGCTGTTTCTTGGAGGGGTCTTCCTCCGCTGTTCCTTCGCCATTCCCATCCTTTGGGATATCCACCATGTATATGTCGTATGACGAGGTGGCTTTCCAGTGCCCAGTAGGCGCTGGTTCTTGGTCGTCTCCGGCATTGTCGTCCATACCGTCGATGTCATCGGAGTCGAAGTCTAGCATGTCGGTTAGATCATCGACAGCGGCTACTAAGTGGGTGGTGGGTGGGTCTTGAATTTCTTCGTCGTCCGCATCCCAACCGTCCTGACTGCAGTCCGGCCAGGGCTCTCCTGATAACGAGAGATATTTTAGCAAGCTCAAAACATCGCCAAAAGGTGAGTGTTGAAAGATGTCCGCAGCGGCGAACTCCATGATCGGCGCCCAGTCGGATTCGATTGGTGGGGGCGCGGGAGGTTTGGAGTCCGGCAAGGAGTCCGACACCTTGGAGTCACGAGCTTCAGAAGGAACAAAGTCAGTATTCGGCTCTATCGCCGTAGAGGTTGCAGCCCCCAAGGCGGTGTCTAACCATCCGTCCTCGATCTGCGCGGCCGGCTCCGAATCAAGGGTCGGAGCGGTCTCGTGTGCGGCCTCCAGGGCACTGTCTGGCAGCAGAGCTAAATCATGCCCATCGTGACAGTGCGGCGCGCTCGGCTGTGGCTCGAATCCGTTGAAGATCAAGTCCCCGCGGATGTCAGCCATGAAGTTAAGACTTCCAAATCTGACCTGACGGCCAGGGGCGTAGCTTTCGATCTGCTCCAGATGGCCAACCGAATTGGCCCGCAGTGCAAAGCCGCTGAATACGAAGATCTGTCCGGGGAGAAAAGTCTCACTCCGGACCGCGTCGTTGTTGATGATCGAAGGAGCCATTGAGCCTATCGGTGACGACACAAAGGAACTCTCAATGAAAGCACCAATGTCGGTGTCAAAACCGGCGGATCTCAGGTAGGGGGTCCCGAACTGTGCGTCTTGGCGGATGGTAACAGGAGACAAGGGACACGATGTTTTACCCAGGTTCGGGCCCTCTTGATGGAGGTAAAACCCTACGTCCTGCTTGATTGATATTGATGATGTGGGTATTACAAGAGTAGATCTACCACGAGATCAAGGAGGCTAAACCCTAGAAGCTAGCCTATGGTATGATTGTTGTTATTGTTGTTGTCCTACGGACTAAAACCATCCGGTTTATATAGACACCGGAGAGGGCTAGGGTTACACAGAGTAGGTTACAATGGTAGGAGATCTACATATCCGTATCGCCAAGCTTGCCTTCCACGCCAAGGAAAGTCCCATCCGGACACGGGACGAAATCTTCAATCTTGTATCTTCATAGTCTTGGAGTCCGGCCGATGATGATAGTTCGGCTATCCGGACACCCCCTAGTCTAGGACTCCCTCAGCAGGCATCTTGGAGTTGGAATATACACTCTGATGAGGTGATCAAAGCTTTTGGGTTTATACGAAGTTTATGAAGAAACTTGTATCTACAACAAAGTTAATAGGAACTCTATAGCATTTCTAATAGTATATGTGGATGACATATTGTTAATTGGAAAATGATGTAGAATTTCTAGAAAGCATAAAGGGTTATTTGAAAGGAGTTTTGCAAAGTAAGACCTTGGTAAAGCTGCTTACATATTGGGAATTAAGATCTATAAGATAGATAAAGACGGCTAATAAGACTTTCACAGAGCACATACCTTGACAAGATTTTGAAGGAGTTCAAAATGGATCAGTCAAAGAAGGCGTTCTTGCCTTTATTGTAGGGTGTGAAGTTGAGTAAGATTCAAAGCTCGACCACGGCAGAAGAAAGAGAAAGGATGAAAGTCGTCCCCTATGCCTCAACCATAGGTTGTATAATGTATGCCATGTCTGTTGGGAAACGTAGTAATTCAAAAAAAATTCCTACGATCACGCAAGATCTATCCAGGAGATGCATAGCAACAAGACGGGAGAGTGTGTCCACGTACCCTCATAGACCGAAAGCGGAAGCGTTTAGTAACGCGGTTGATGTAGTCGACGTCTTCATGATCCAACAGATCCAAGTACCGAACGTACGACACCTCCGTGTTCAGCACACGTTCAGCACGATGACGTCCCTTGAGCTCTTGATCCAGTAGAGGGTCTAGGGAGAGTTTTGTCAGCACGACGGCGTGGGGACGGTGTTGATGAAGTTACCGGTGCAGGGTTTCGCCTAAGCAGTACGGCGATATGACCGAGGTGTTAAACTGTGGAGGGGGGCACCGCACACGGCTAAGAGATTTTCTGTTGCGCTTTGGGGTGCCCCTGCCCCCGTATATAAAGTAGGAGAGGAGGCGGCCGACGGCTAGGAGGGGCGCACCATAGGGGGAGTCCAACTAGGATTCCCAATCCTAGTTGGAGTTCCCTTCCTTTTTCCAAGAGGGGGAGAGAGGGAAGGAGGAGGAGAGGGAGAAGGAAAGAGGGGGGCGCCGCCCCCTCCCTAGTCCAATTCGGACTTGCCATGGGGGGGCGCAGCCACCCTTGCGGCCCTCCTCTCCTTTCCACTAAGGCCCATGAAGGCCCACTACTTCCCACGGGGGGTTCCGATAACCTCCCGGTACTCCGAAAAATGTCCGAACTCTTCCGAAACATTTCCGGTATCCGAACATAACCTTCCAATATATCAATCTTTATGTCTCGACCATTTCGAGACTCCTCGTCATGTCCGTGATCTCACTGGGACTCCGAACAAACTTCGGTCATCAAAAACACATAACTCTTAATACAAATCATCATCGAACGTTAAGCGTGCGGACCCTACGTGTTCGAGAACTATGTAGACATGATCGAGACACATCTCCGATCAATAACCAATAGCGGAACTTGCATGCTCATATTGGCTCCTACATATTCTACGAAGATCTTTATCGGTCAAACCGCACAACAACATACGTTGTTCCCTTTGTCATCGGTATGTTACTTGCCCGAGATTCGAGCGTCGGTATCATCATACCTAGTTCAATCTCGTTACCGACAAGTCTCTTTACTCGTTCCGGAATGCTTCATCCCGCAACTAACTCATTAGTCACATTGCTTGCAAGGCTTATAGTGATGAGCATTACCGAGAGGGCCCAGAGATACCTCTCCGATACACAGAGTGGCAAATCCTAATCTTGATCTATGCCAACCCAACAAACACCTTCGGAGACACCTGTAGAGCATATTTATAATCACCCAGTTATGTTGTGTCGTTTGATAGCACACAAGGTGTTCCTCTGGTATCCGGGAGTTGCATAATCTCATAGTCAGAGGAACATGTATAAGTCATGAAGAAAGCAGTAGCAATAAAACTGTAACGATCATAATGCTAAGCTAATGGATTGGTATTATCCATCACATCATTCTCTAATGATGTGATCCTGTTTATCAAATGACAACACATGTCTATGGTTAGGAAACACAACCATATTTGATTAAAGATCTAGTCAAGTAGAGGCATACTAGGGACACTCCGTTTTGTCTATGTATTCACACA
Source organism: Triticum dicoccoides (assembly GCF_002162155.2). Classification (NCBI taxonomy): domain Eukaryota; kingdom Viridiplantae; phylum Streptophyta; class Magnoliopsida; order Poales; family Poaceae; genus Triticum; species Triticum dicoccoides. The sequence goes on from NC_041393.1 coordinate 164,750,731, forward strand.
TGTACTAAGTTTCTGGTTAATACAATTCTAGCATGAATAATAAATATTTATCATGATACAAGGAAATATAAATAACAACCTTATTATTGCCTCTAGGGCATATTTCCTTCAATGTTGTGTACCATACCTGATGTGTGCCTTACCATGAGTCTGGCAAGGGGGTACATGAGTGATCCAGGAGTGGATCACTGTACAACGGTCAAAATTATCCTTAGGCACCTAATGAGGACTGAGGAAATGTTTCTCGGTTATGGAGGTGATAAAGAGTTCATCGTAAAGGGTTACTCGATGCAAGCTTTGACACTGGTCTGGATGACTCTGAGTCGCAAACCGGATACGTATAGTGCAACAGTCATTTGGAATAGCTCCAAGTGGAGCGTGGTAGCAGAATCTACAGTATGACATGCAGATTTGCAAAGCACACACATATCTGAATGTTGCAGACCCGTTGATAAAACCTCTCTCACAAGCAAAACATGATCAAACCCCAGAACTCGTTGATGTTAATCACATAGCAATGTGAAATAGATTATTGACTCCAGTGCAAGTGGGAGACTGTTGGAAATATGCCCTAGACCAATAATAAAATGGTTATTATCATATTCCTCGTTCATGATAAATGTTTATTATTCATGCTAGAATTGTATTGATCAGAAACTTAGATACATGTGTGAATACATAAACAACACAGTGTCCCTAGTAGGCCTCTACTAGACTAGCTCGTTGATTAAAGATGGTTAAGGTTTCCTAACCATAGACATGAGTTGTCATTTGATAACGAGATCACATCATCAGGAGAATGATGTTATGGACAAGGCCCAACCATAAGCTTAGCATATGATCATATCACTTAAGTTTATTGCTACAGCTTTCATCATGTTAGGTATCTATTCCTAAGACCATGAGATCATGCAACTCCCGGATACCGTAGGAATACCTTGTGTGCTATCAAACATCACTTCGTAACTGGGTGATCATAAAGATGCTCTACAGGTATCTCTGAAGGTGTCTGTTGGGTTGGTATGGATCAAGACTGGGATTTGTCACTTCGTATAATGGAGAGATATCAGGGGCCCTCTCGGCAATACAACATCATAAAGAGCTTGCAAGCAATGTGGCTAATGAGTTAGTCACGGGATCTTGTATTACGGAAAGAGTAAAGATACTTGCCAGTAACGAGATTGAACTAGGTATGGAGATACCGACGATCGAATCTCGGGTAAGTAACATATCACTGGACAAAGGGAATTGCATACGGGATTGACTGAATCCTTGACGTAGTGGTTAAAGCGATAAAGATCTTTGTTGAATATGTGGAAATCAATATGGGCATCAGGTCCCGCTATTGATTATTTATCGTAGAGGAGTCTCGATCATGTCCACATGATTCTCGAACCCGTAGGGTCACACACTTAATGTTCGGTAGTGCTAGGGTAGTATTGAGATATTAATAGTGGAGAGTCTAAAGGTTGTTTGGAGTCCCGAACGGTATCTGGGACATCACGAGGAGCTTCAGTGGTAAAGATTTATATATGAAAAGTTGTTGTCGGGGTTCCGGAAAAAGTTTGGGTTTTTTCGGTATTGTACCAGGAAGCTTCCAGAAGGTTCCGGAGGACTCCGGAGGGGTCCGAAAGTCCGTAAGGTTCCACCACACCCCATACAGTAGCATGGGCTATAGGGGGCACCCTGGCCATATTGGGCCAGGCGAACCATCCCCTACAAGGGCCATACACCTGAGGAAGGGAAAACCTAAGGGGGAGGGCCTCCACTTGGCCAGGAGGGCACTCCTCCCCCTTGGCCGCCGCCCCCTGCTTTGGGAGGGAGGCTAAGGCTGGCACGCCCCTCCCTCACCCCTATATATAGTGGGGAGGCGCAGGAGGCAGCCATCCCCTCCATGATTGCCCCATCTCCCTCCCGTTACTCCTCCACGTTCCATCAGCACTTGGCGAAGCCCTGCCGAAATTCTGCTGGCACCACCACCACCACCATGCCGCCGTGTTGGTTCAGATCTTATCTACCTCCTTTCCCTCACTTGCTGGATTAAGGAGAGGACGTCGCCGAGCCGTACATGTTCTAAACTCGGAGGTGTCGTCTGTTTGGCACTAGATTGGATTGGATCACGATTGGGTCGTGAAGAGTACAACTACATCAACAACGTTACGACGCTAACGCTTTTGGTCTACAAGGATATGTTGACACACTCCCCTCTAGTTGCCTTGCATCTCCTAGATTAGATCTTGGGTGTTTGTAGATTTTTTTTTGATTTTCATGCTTCGTTCCCCATCACAAACCCCTGGTTTGATGCTTTGATGTCCCATAAAGTTAGAACATTCTTTCAGGGGAGGCGACGTTCCCGTAGACAGCAAGGTGTCTGTGGTGTCTTCATCAATCTCAAGAACCGTCGGCTCAGTTTCTTCGAGATGTTTATAGGGGTAGAGTATGCGTGCATGCATTTATAGGAATGAGCGTATGTACGTGTTTGTGAGCTTCTGCATATTTATTGTGTTTCTCAAAAAAGATATCAACACTCAGATAGCCCCAATAACATTACGGAAACACTAACGCCCACACGTGTGGGTGTTTGCATCTCGCCCACACCCGTAGATCCGAGTCCGTTTGTGGGTGCATGAATCTTGACATGTTTGTGGTGCCAGGTAGGACTGGGCTGGTGGGTGGGCATTCATCCAGTTGCGCACACATCCGTTTCACCACATGGAGGGGCCGGTGTGTGGGCGTTTAGCAGTTCGCCCACATGCCAGTTTTCACTCACGCACAAGGGCTGGTGTGTGGGCATTTGCTATCTCGCCCACACGCCTGTCTCCTCTCCCACATCCAAGCTGCTAGTTGCCACGTGTTTTGCAGTGTACATGGCAACTGCCCTAGTGTGCTTGTAAGCATATGACAACTCTCTTTTTTTACCCGAACATGTCAGTTGCCATGTGTTTTGCAGGGTACACGGCAACTCCCTAGTGTGCACGTAAGCAGATGACAACTCTTGCCATATTTTTTTGCATGGTACATGGCAACTGCCCTAGCGTGCACGTAAGCAGATGACAACTCTTCCTTTTACATGGCAACTGCCCTAGCGTGCTTGTGAGCACATGGCAACTCTCTCAACTGCCTAGTGTTAGTAGGTGGCAACTTCTAAAGTTTTGAAATCATGGCAACTACAGTAGACCAGACCATACATGGCAACTGTAGTTGTCCGACATGGCAACTGTAGTTCAGCGATATGGCAACTGCAGTTAAATGAACATGGAAGAGGGTCCAGACCATGACAACTGTGGGGACGCTGGTGACTGTCACACGGGGCGTGCGGGGCCATAAGGTAGGAGGTCTGACGTACGGACGTGTGGGCGTTATCTATTTTGCCCACACGCAGGCATGTGAGAGGGACCGTGAGAAAAAAAAAGACGTGTGGGCATTACTTGTTTTGCCCACACGTAAGCGTGTGGTCTAATCCTCTTAAATACCACACAAACTGTGTGGGCAGACCCCTTAATGCCCACATTTGTGGGCGTTATCGGCGTCCTAACATTATCCAATTTTGAGCCTCAATATCAACTTCCAAACGGTGCCTGATTTCCCTTTCTGCTCGTGCACCGGCCGACAAAATAAACCCTACATCTAAGTGTAACTACCGTAGATACGTCTATTTGGCAGTTAAATTTTGTGCTCCCTAAGCAAAAGCAGTGCACAAATTATGCACTTAACTGAGAGTCGGGACTTAAGAAGCAGCGCCATATTAGGCCTTATACAATGGGAGGTGCTTAGGAGAGGTGCTTAGAGAAATAAACCAGGCTTTTCTTAAGCACCGGTGCTTATTTGTACAGGATAGACGCTTAACTAAACGTCTCTCCTATAGAAATAGGCACCGGTGCTTTAGAAAAACCAGGTTTATTTTTCTAAGCACCTCTCTAAGCATCTCCCATTGTACAAGGCCTTACTCGTCAAATAATTCAGTAATCACTTCGCCCAGAGCATCGTCACCACAACAATAATTTGTGTCCCTAAGAAATAATCATTTGGGTGGATAAACTCAAACGTATCTATTGTGACAAACTATGTGCGTTGAAAGCTACCGGGAAGATTCCAACGAACCACTCACACACACTATATAGAGGCCACAAGAACAAGCCTACTGAACGTCCTCAAGAAGAAGCAGAAGCTTTTAGCCGGCAGCACCATGGAGTTGCTTCTTCTTCTTCTTCTTCTCGCATGCTCTCTCATCTTCCCTCTTGCCGCTCCTGCCAGGGAGATCACCAACGCCTGCACCTCACAAGCTAATGGTACTCCCATAATACTCAGTAATATTGGCAGTGTATTTATCTCTTCCCCAGTTAGTTTTCCGTCCATCATAGCTTTTTTATTATAGAAGTTTTCATCATCGTCAGATACCATGTTGTTGCGCAGTACACAACCTAGCTTGAACCGTTCATGGGACCATGATAAATACTTAAATAGACGGATGGATGGCTTATGGTTGAATCAGGGCTGGATACCTATGTCCTTTGTTCTTTTGGAGTTGTAGAGCTTAGATAGAGAGGATGTGGCGGTAGATGGTGTGTCAATTGTCAGGTCTACAAAATTTTCCTTATTTATTGGTTTACTGCTTAGGACGCCAATTTTGTTTATTCTTTATATAAACACATAATACAACTCATGTGTTTTAATCCCTAGCATGCAAAGGGGTGATAACTATTAACCACCTTCGCTAACCATCTTATCAAGATTTGAGATTGCTAACCCGACCTGCGGCCCGGTTTCACTAACCTAACCATCTTAGAATCAGTTTGCATCGCAGATTTCAACTTTGTTAGAGATTTGCATTACACATTTCCAAGAACACGTACAATATGTGAAATTCACGAGGCATATTTCTGTAGAAATTCAGGCGCCAGATAGTTACCGAACCAGATAATTAGCAAAGATAGCAACCATTAAGCTAAGCAACAGTGCTTAGGAAAAGAGAAGGTGACCATACAGAGCGAACCAAGCAGTGATAAGTGGCACGAATAGACGCTTGCGTGAACCAGTCTGACTCTCCCTCCCCGTAACTGTCGACGAATCAATTCAGTTTACTCCGTTTGACGGGTTTCCTCTGGCGTTGGACTTTTGGGTAGTACAATCATGGACAAATTGGTAACCTGTCAATAATTGATAAAGACTTGAAAGTTGTGATGTGGAGACAAATGAGAGGGCATGGCAACCGGTGCTCCATGGGATGGGAGCATCGTCTGTTGGTGCCTGGATGAGAAGAAGGGAGAAAGAGAAAAAAAAAAGGGAGAAAAAAAAAGAAGATTCGGCGACAAATTTATGTTGCAGCTGGTGACAAAATGGATAGGGTTTTAGTTACATGGTTACGGAAGGCGCGTATAATTGATAAAATGGGTTGTGACAAAATTCGTCTTCATAGAATGTTAGGCCAGATTCTCCTGTTTGCTAATCTGCTGACGATCCCTTTCGTTTTGTAATTCTCCACGTCAACACCAGACCGTGACTCCCTACCAACTTATATCCAAACATCGTTGGAGTGAATAACCCGACGCGTCATAGTCATGTGCGTACAAAGTTACGTGCAGTCCGCTGCTACCAAAATATGTTGGACGGACGGACTAGCTCCATCTGAAAGCAAACCACATTTTGAGTAGTAAAAAAGAAAATGCAGGGGCACTCTTCATGATCCCTTGTGAAGAGTTAAGTTGGAAAATTATAAACCACTACTACCAGTTAATCTCAGCAAACGGTAACATGTATTTGCAAAAAAAAAAAAAAAAGCAAACGGTAACATGTGAAGGTAATGGCGTGAGTAATAACAAACTATGCGATGGTTTGTTGCAGTTTTTCAGCACGTGAACGGCACCGGCATGCACCTGCCGCTGCACCACCCGCAGAGCCCCTGCTCGCCGGCGCCTCTGCCCTCGGACCTCCCCTTCTCCGCTGTGATCGCCCACGACGAGGCGCGCATCGCCCGCCTCGCCTCGCGCCTTGCCAAGACTCCCTCCCGCCACCCGACGTCGCTCCGCCAACAGCACCGCGAGAAGTCCTCCGGCGATAACCACCTCGCCGACTCACTGGCCAGCTCGGTGCCGCTCGCGCCCGGCACGTCGGTCGGCGTGGGCAACTACGTCACCCAGCTGGGCCTCGGCACGCCGGCGACCACCTACGCCATGGTCGTCGACACGGGGTCGTCGCTCACGTGGCTCCAGTGCTCCCCCTGCGTGGTGTCGTGCCACCGGCAGGCCGGCCCGCTCTACAACCCGCGCGCGTCCAGCACGTACGCCGCCGTGCCGTGCTCGGCGCCGCAGTGCGGGGAGCTGCAGGCCGCCACGCTCAACCCGTCTTCGTGCTCCGCCTCCGGCGTCTGCATCTACCAGGCAACCTACGGCGACAGCTCCTTCTCCCTGGGGTACCTCAGCAGGGACACCGTCTCCTTTGGCTCCGGCAGGTTCCCCGGCTTCTACTACGGCTGCGGCCAGGACAACGAGGGCCTCTTCGGCCGGTCGGCCGGGCTCATCGGCCTCGCGCGCAACAAGCTGTCGCTGCTCTACCAGCTCGCGCCGAGCCTCGGCGACTCCTTCTCCTACTGCCTGCCGACCACGGCGTCCACCGGGTACCTGTCCATCGGGTCGTACAACCCGGCGGAGTACTCGTACACGCCCATGGTGTCCAGCTCGCTCGACGCCTCGCTCTACTTCGTCAGCCTCGCTAGCATGTCCGTCGCCGGGAGCCCGCTCGCCGTGTCGCCCTCGGAGTACGGCAGCCAGCCGACGATCATCGACTCCGGCACTGTGATCACGCGCCTGCCCATGGCCGTGTACACGGCGCTGAGCAAGGCGTTGGGCGCGGCCATGGGAGGGGCGCCCCGCGCGCCGGCGTACTCCATCCTGGACACGTGCTTCAAGGGCCAGGTGTCAACGCTGCGCGTGCCGGCCGTGGACATGGCGTTCGCCGGCGGCGCGACGCTGAAGCTGGCGCCGGGCAATGTGCTGATCGACGTGGACGAGTCCACGACGTGCCTCGCGTTCGCGGCCACCGACAGCACAGCGATCATCGGGAACACGCAGCAGCAGACGTTCGGCGTCGTCTACGACGTCGCGCAGTCCAGGATCGGCTTCGCGGCCGGCGGCTGCAGCTGAAGAATGGCTGAAATGAACCGCACCTGCATCGCATGCATGGACCCAACTAGGTAAATCTGCAACCAGAGCACGCCAAGGTACTTGCAAATTACAATTACACCAAAGAAGATAAACAATGTCATAAAGCACTGATGGATGTGAAATAGTACTGTGTCAAACACAGGCAGGGCAACTGCAGTGTTTGCTCTTCTTCTGTCTGTACAAGTGCTTCAACCACTGTATGTATTGTAAATGTACAAAAGTATTGCAATGGCCTAAAGATTTGGGATATGATACACTTATGACTTGTTAATGTGTGTTCTCCAACGATTCATTGTTTTCCTATTTCCATTTGACGAACAATTTCCTTATCATAAATTTTGCAACAAATGACAAATGCAAAACACCGAGGCAAACTATTCAACTGGTTTGGATGTTTTGCCGCGTCCAATAACAGCTACTCCCTCTATTCACAAATATAATATGTTTTGAATATTTTAATATGGACTACATACAGGCTGACACAAGTGAACAAACACACTAAAACATGTCTATATACATCTGATTCAGAAAAAAGTTAAAACATCTTATATTTGTGAAAGGAGAGAGTACATGGATGGATGACAAGTACTGTACTTCTAGATGTGGAGGGAGCTGCCCATGATGGATGGCAAGACTCCCAGGACATGCATATATCGAAAGTAACAGCAAAACAAAGATACTGATAACTAACCGGTGTTATTCTCTTCTTCTAATAGAATTGCAATCTTCTTGATAAGGTTTCGTAGAAGAAAAAGGAAAACTAACACCAATTATATGAGAAAGTACAACTAGTTTACAGTTACATGCAGATAAGGACTTCGTCCATTTATAATCTGTTAATCTCTCGAGTGAAGAAGACCAAAAGTTTGTGAAGCAGCACATTCCATGCAGAACACAGATAGATGATCCAAGAAATCATCCTACATATAAAATAACCAGTATGTTGTCATTTCAACGGTCTGTAAATCAGCTCTTCAATGGTCCAGAAATCCCTAATCGGCATCCATTACGTCTCCAGGTCTTCACTGTTACAAGGGTACAATTAGTGTCAGGCACTAGATTGTGGGTCCTCATAAGAAAAATAGTAGCTTCTGAGTTGTAACTAAATTTATGCATACATGTTATAGTAATGTTGTTCATGTGTCATACAGTATGAGTTGGTTTCGAACAAAATCCACAGAAGTAATTCATATTTCATAAAGTACACATGACCAACCAAGAACCAACTAACGTCATATGGTAACAGCATAAAAACTCACAAGGGAAAATTCAGAGGTCTCTGTATTACACAATTGACATGATGCTCTAAATTTAAACCATTTCTGTATCACAGAAGTAGATGGTGTAAAACGCCGCAGGATGACCAGTTCTACATGATGAGTGATTGCTTTCTGGGGATTGACAGATCTCGCTGCCGATAAACCGATTTAATCATCTTTTGGACTAGAACCAAAAATGGAGACTAGGAATCCTTCAGAGCCAACTGGTAAGGGCTCATGTCATGTCAATGGCTGGGGCCTAACATATATTGTTCGTCAGCATACACCACAGGACAGCTGAAAGGGACCATATTAGTCTTGCATGTGGGGTAATGGCAGCGGTGTGCAAGACATCCAAATGGCTTTGGGGTGTGCTTTGTCTTGGAGTTGGCTATGGCCTACAGATAGGATAATATGAAAGGGTTCTTCGACATTGACACGTGAGCTGTGAAATTGGAACACTTCTACGTGGTACCCACCAGGCAACTGGCTTTGACAAGAACAATTTATGATATTCAGTTTCTTATTGTTGGATTCTTTATATGGTATTAAGTGAAGGCTGCACAAAATAAAAACAAAGAGCAACAAACATGTGCTGGTTGGTGTTTCACTTTCTGATGTTGCCACATTAAACATATTTTAGGAAGGTAACTTAGGGCCATGGTCTGAGTTTTGTGACAGAAGCCTATGTCATAATAATTTTGTCATACACAAACCAATTTAGGTTACACGGTTCAGGTTCACAGCAAAATTCGGAAGAGATGGCACTGCAGAGACCTAGACCCTTGTACCAAAAGTTGGATGAACCATGTTTCTGGAAATTACGCTTAGTTCTCCAGTAGAGCAGTGTCATAAAGTAAAAAGTTCAACAATAATTTCACTTCAATTTTGGGGCCATAAGTTAGCAACCCCCCACCCCCAGGTGGTATCGAGTTACATGCACCAGACAATTCACCCAAAAGCTCAAGGTAATCGAGAACCATGTTTTATTAGAGTGCCCCAAATGGTCTTCGACTTGCCTGCAATCATGTTGATAGCGCCAACGACGACTTGGGACATGTCCACGGTCATGAGGAGAACGGCCTAGGGTGGCGTGGAAGTCAGGATGCAAGCTGGACGGGACTACCCGCTCGGCCGCAACACCGCCCCGCAAAGTATGCCCGCTAAGCGCCATTGGATAGACCATATGGTCATAAGCGGGCTCAAACGATATGGCCGCTTTGTCCGGCGGGCGCTGCAGCATCCTGCATCTCCAACTAAAACATAACTCGTACTATGAGCTCTATCCAACCGGGAGAATCCCCAAAAATTCACACCAGTAAACGAGCAAGCCGGATCTACTATACATGTACAGTAAACTCGCACCCTGAAAATTGCGCGGCCGGGGGCGGTCTGCGGCAGGGCAGTGTTGCCTGAGGTGGCGCGGGAGATGGACTGCATGGATGCGCAGTAGGGAAGCTGTGCTGGCTGCTGCGTGCTGCAGGTGAACTGTGCCCTGGATGTGAGGAAACGCCTTATGCCCTTACCTGCTTTCTAATCCCTGTCACAGTTGCATGATTTTGGATGTATGCGGCTTTCACGAATTGCCGCTTAACCAACAAGGAAACACCCGAGCACATGCAAACCGCCGGGACCACGACCACCCGCATTAGCAAGTGCAGGCTGACCGTTTCCCGCCCCGCCTACATCTTGACATGGAAGGCAAACATGGTCACAATCACAACAGTCTAGCAGTTAGTCATGGGGTCAGTGGACACACTCATGGTGGTCGCAGGCATGGCGGGTGCGTCCAAACGCATGCGGCCTTGGAAGGCTTAGACTGATGGGTCATGGCCGAGCACGGTCCCGTGATCACCAAATGGCTCGGCCAGTCAAGCAGTAGATGCAAACTTCGTCCTCCCGGTCTTAAAGGCCGCGGGCATAGCATGAACACTGGCCACCCCACTATTGGCCTGGACATGAATGTTGGCTTTGGCGGAAAACGATGAGCGACATGGCTAAGATGAAGGACGTGAGGGTAGCGGGAGTGGAGAGACGAAGGTCGTGAGGGCAGTGGGCTTGGACATGGAGGTGGTGAGACTAGAGGGGAGGCCAAGAGGATGTACAAGGTCGTAATAGCGCAGGTAATTGTGTACTCATGATTGTAGGAGCAAATGATGTACTCATGATGTAGGAGTAGAGATCATGGTCAGATTTTTGAGAATGCAGTAGTCGGCGTAGAGACCATGTTCAAGTCTTATGTGCATAAGCAATTTTATGGAAAACACTGCCATGACAGAGAAACCTGAGTGAATCCAAGTTTTCTCTGCCACGGCAGTGACTTTCTCTTGAAATGGCAGCATCTTCTCACTATTTTGTTCGAGTAAAATATTTTGGCATGTCACTATTTTTACTGTAGTGGTTCTTAAGCACCACTGGTAACATAAGAGCTAAAACCAGACAATATAAAGATGAAGAGAAGATGCCATATATGCGATGCGCCTAGAGAGAACCACACAAGCTGTATTCAGCCACGAAAGTGAGCTTGGAAGTGGCATCAGTTGCTGTTTGTGTACAATGTAGAACATATGGAAGAGAGCTTAGAAAGCAGGTAGAATACATCCAGACGCGAGCAAATGGACTAAGAATTATGGTCCTAAAAGATAAGAATTTAATTCAGATGTTGTAAAGTAAGTACAATTGAGCAAGGGAACAACTTTGAAAGATCTTCCTAAAGAGCTACATATGGCGAAGACTACCTTGTGGTAGAGGTTAAAGGAAGGAAGGCTCATCCGTCACACCAATGTCATCAAGCACACTTTAACAGAGGAGAACAAGTTTGGCAGAATATGGTTTTCTTTATTGATCTTTGATGATCATAGCATTTGGAAGAGCCCACATCAAAAGGATGTACAATATCATACACATCGATGCAAAGTAATTGTACCGCACTTGGGGTACTCAGAATTATTATTTGGCACCAAATGAGGATGATCCTGACCACAATAAACAGAGCCATGGTTTTATCGAGAAAGTTATGTTCTTGACGGAGGTAGAAATGCCTCGACAGATGTTGATGGTGCCATTACATTTTATTGGCAAGATAGGCCTTTGAGCTTTCATGTATGAAAAAATGGTAAAGACTAGTAATAAAATCAGTGAGGCGGGAATGGTCACCAAGGTTCTACTGGCAGATGTAAGTCATGATTACATGGTTGATAGGCTTCTTCCGGCCATAAAGCAGAAAATAGTTAAACAACGGAACAAACTGCAGCACATACATACAACAAGACAACACTATTAGGACCAATCACAGCGGCGGATTAAGTTCGCTAAAGCAAAAGGTAAACATGCACTTCAGAGAGGAACAAATCTTTTGAGGAAAGATGCGATAATTGTTCGTGCATAGTAGATCACAGGTCTGACTATTACGATGATAATGTAGTAGGTCAGCAGATATAGTAGCATGTGAAGATATATGACAACAATATAACCAAGAGGAATACTAGCTAGGAAAACAGGTATAACACCGAATGAAAACAAGCTGAATAGATAGAGACAAGCACAGAGAAGATCATGCTGACAAACAACCTAAGTACGAACTAAAAGGATGCGAACCGATAGAGTGAAACAGAGGAAAGCACGAAATACTAAAATAGATCAGATAAGTCTATCGACAAAGAGCACGAAAGTAAACTGCTAAGGGAAAAGAAGTAAAGTAAAGTGAACCAGTGGTGCTCGATGGCGACAGATGAATTTGATAGACCAGTTCACCCGTCTGACAAAGGACTATGTCTGGTTGGAGGGACTTGTGGTTGAACACAAGAGCAAACCTGATGCGGAGCATCCTACGGACATCACCATGTCAAGAGTCCGTTTGGCAGGTGACACGTGCCACATCTACTTCACATACATTAAGGTGAATCATCTCCTTTATGCGTGTTCACTTGGCCCTTTCGAGAATGGTATACTACTTGAACCCCTCTCGTGTGCATACATAGGTATTGTTAGAACTTCACGGATGACAAGGAGTGCAAGTGCAAGGGAACGACTACACCATACAAGAAGGAAGCGAAGAAGGAACTGTCAAGAGGAAGGCCAAGTTCCACCAACACCGACGGGAAGATCTCGAGGAAGCCGAAAGCCAATAGCACAAAGGAAGAAGACGCACCCAGGCGACCCCGTGCGCATGGCCCCTCCTGACCCCTTCAGAGAGCTCTGGACATACTCCGTGCGCACGGTACAAGCCCGTGCCCACGATACAAGCCCGTGCACATGGGCTAAGTTGTCAGGCCGCTGGATACCCCGTGCGCACGGGCTCCACTTACCCCGTGCACACGGGGCTGCCTGTGTGCAGCTGTTGGGCTTTGCCCATGTATTCCCATTTCGCCCCTCCTTACCCCTTCATGTGTTGGACCTATATATACTCCTCCATTTAGGGATAGCTAAGAATAGATCTAGACATTAGAGCTTAACTCATGTATCTCCCTTGTGGGATTCCTCTTGAGAGAGAAGACTCCATTGGAGTTCAAGACCTCCATTGGAGAAGATTATTAGGCATTGAAGACCCCTTCAAAGGAAGATTCCTCCATGGAATTCAAGACCCATCTCTCCAAGAGATTTGGATGAACTATCTTGTATCTTTATTTCCCTTGTTGTCTTTGGATCTTGATGCACCTCTTGTATTGCTTGTGATTTGAGGAGTACTTGGAGTGAATTTTGTCCATTAGAGTGTTCTTGTGTTCTCCCCTTGTGTTCTTGGTGTCCTTCCTCAAATCCACCTCCAATTCGTGAACATCAGGCCACCTAATGGGAGGTGGATTTGAGGAAGAACACCAAAACACAAGGGGAAAACATAAGAACACGACGTACTCCTCAAAGCACAAGTAATACAAGAGGTGCATCAAAATCGAAAGACGACAAGGGAAATAAAGATACAAGATAGTTCATCCAAATCTCAGGAGAGATGGGTCTTGAATTCCATGGAGGAATCTTTCCTTGAAGGGGTCTTGAATGCCTAAGGATCTTCTCCAATGGATGTCGTGAACTCCAATGGAGTCTTCTCTCTCTCAGGAGGAATCCCACAAGGGGAGATACATGAGTTAAGCTCTAATGTCTAGGTCTATTCTTAGCTATCCCTAAATGGAGGAATATATATGGTCCAAGACATGAAGGGGTAAGGAGGGGCGAAATGGGAATACAGGGGCAAAGCCCAACAGCTGCACACAGGCAGCCCCGTGTGCACGGGGTAAGTGAAGCCCTTGCGCACGGGGTATCCAGCAGCTTGACGACTTAGCCCGTGCACACGGGCTTGTATCGTGGGCACGGGGTCTTGGGCCCGTGCGCATAGAGTATGTCCAGCGGAGTCCGGTAGCTCTTTGGAGGGGTCGTGCACACGGATCAGGAGGGGTCGTGCGCACGGGGTCGCCTGGGCGCGTTTTCTTCCTTTGTGTTGTTGGCTTCCGACTTTCTCGAGATCTTCCCGTCGGTGTTGGTGTAACTTGGCCTTCCTCTTGACGGTTCCTTCTCCGCTTCCAAGCTTCCTTCTTGGATGGTGTAGTCGTTCCCTTACGCTTGCACTCCTCCTCGTCGTCCATGAAGTTCCGACAATACCTATTTATGCACACGAGAGGGGTGTCAAGTAGTATACGATCCTCGAAGGGGTCAAGTGAACACACGTGAAGGAGATGATTCACCTTTATGTATGCCAAACGGACTCTTGACATGGTGATGCCCGTAGGATGATCCGGATGAAAACCTCTCTCCGTCCTATTCTCCTTCAACTAGGAGCTGATCAGACTCCAGTTAATTTCACTCATGGTAGATACTTATTGACGATCTCCAAACCTTCGACAAACTTCTTCGCGAACCACAACTACTCTTGGTTGCTGAAGACTTTGCTTGGTGAAGACAATTACTCTTCGTCACTCAAGCTGACACCTATCGGTCTAGAGAGTGCGCAGCTCTAAGTGTAATAGGTACAAGAACCCTAACTCAGAACTACTGTGATACACAACTACTATTTCGGTTCTTGGTTTTCTCTTGGTGGATTTTAAACCCAAATTTCTTGGAGAGGGGATGCTTAATCAATCTTCTCATAAATCTTAAGCAGAACAGCCAACGGACAATGTTGGAGCGGGGTGGCTATTTATAGCCGCAGCTTTCCCTAATGGAAATTGACCAAATTGGACATGCGGATCAACCAATGGCCGAACGACACGATTCCATCGGTCGGAATTTGAGCACAACGGTAACATTCATTGCGGAGCAAGAAATGCTAACTCCTCAGTCCGAAAGATATCTCATGCAGCACCGAAGAATAACGTCTTCTGTTGACAGGTAAACATTCGAGAATGTGGATCTTCACGTTGCATTGCAACATGTATATGGCACAGGCACACTCACTCGCTAACCACAGATCTTCTTTATGGCGGGAAGAAGTCTATTAACCAAATAATCATGGCTTACATCCCGTGTCAGTGCCAGCAGAACCTTGTTCAGCATTGATCCCACCTCACATCTTTCACTACTTTTCGCCAGCTTTTCATACGAGAAAGACCAAATGCCTAAATTCCAACAAACGTCATGATACAATCAATGTCATATCGACCCTGCTACTACTACCAAGACCTTAGATTTCTCAATAAAACCTTAGCTCTGCTCACCGCGATAGGGATCAGCCACATCTAGTGCCCAGTTATAATCTAAGTACGACAAGTGCGGTACAATCAATTTTGATCAATGTGTATGAAACTTTACATTCCTTTGAATACAGGCTCTTCTGTAATGCTATGCAACATCGATAAACAAATTTGGATCCTGCCTAACTTGTTCTCTCGGTCAACATGGACTTGATGGCATTGATGTGACACATGAGCCTTCCTTCCTTTAATCTTTGCCACAAGGTATTATTTGCCATATGTAGCTTGTTACGAACATATTTGAAAGTTGTTTTCTTGCTCAACTCTACTTCCTTAACAACATCCGAACTAAACTCTATCCTCTTAACCATAACTCTTAGCTCGTTTGCTTGTGACTCCGTGTATTCCACCTTCTTCCTTTTGTCCCATTCATATGTTGTACACCATATGCAAGGAACGATCATTGCTTGAGCCACTTCCAAACAATTTTTTTGGAAGTACAACTCGCATTGAGCCGGCGGCGATAGCATGCCATGATTCTTTATAATCCTTTATCAATTGGAAAGCGTGGGTATTTCACTAATTATGTAGTCCTCCACTTGACTAGTGTCATTAAGTGAAGAAGTCAAGCAATAACTTCATTTCCTTTTCGGGGCCACAAGCTAGTATTCCCCTAGATGGTCTGTGCATTGCTGGAAATGGTGAGATCATCAATTGTGCCAACATATGGCGTGGCATCATGGCTAACGGCATGTAAGTCGTACCAGCGTTCAAGACCCCAGTGGTAAAACCAATTACCGCAAGTATCTTATGATCCTTGCCGAATTCAGTTTTCCAAAAGTAGATTGGGTTGAATTTTAATATTATAATAACTAAAATTTTGAAACTATCTTCGGAATATATATGTCCAAATCAAGCATTCAATCAAATGTGAAATATAAAAGGGATGGTGAGTACTAAGAAGAGAAACCAAACTCAAAAAGTTGACTTTTTTGACAATAGGGCTGAACCCATTCATGGCTACCCGCTACCATAAGGAAAACAATAAGTAGAACAAAATGTTGCTCATGAGTAAAACATGGTATAAACTATACAAGTTTGCTACTGTAAACCATAATTTCTTCATTTGACATTATCTTGACTTCACCGCCGGTATAGTAACTACTCTTACAAAAGTAAATTCTAATCTGAAAACATCAATCTTACGTATGCTATTTTAATCTACTCATTGAGATCCAGGTAAGAGCTTACCAGTTTCCATTTGAGAAGCTTCCTTTGCAGCGATAACCCAAGTTGATTTTTCAGTATTGAAGCAACAAGCAAGCCCATCTCTCTCAAAAAGTTCAACTCGTCTCCTCCACCATCAGCATCCACTACTACCTTAAATCTTCAAACCGTAAACTTTACTAACTCTCAATGTGACCATCCCATAAATATGTTTATGGTACTTGATTCCTCATAGGTGTAGCTCCTTTGGGTTCATGGTACTCCAACAGTATAATAGTTCTTGAACTACTAACTGCCCCTTTTTCCATTTGATGAGGAAGCGTGAGAACCCTACACAAGGGTTATTGCAATATTACAAGTCACGGGTAATGGTTGTAAGGCAATGTACAACAGATTCTAAAAGAGAAGGTCGCTTATTCTTAGGATCCTAAAAACAGTGCAATGAAACTAGGGTTTTTATCATTTATGCCACTAGTTGTGTCCCACTACTCAGTTTTGCCACTAGGAGTTTCAACTGCTCAAAAATGACATCGTTGCATTAGGCGCATGCTCAAAAATGCCACTAGACACCATTACTGTCAGCTCAAAGCTCGTTTACCATGTTATATGACCAAAATAACCATGGACCAAAATGTCAGCTCTCCCTCTATCTCACTATGATAGTGTGGGTCCCACTCGACCCCCAACAACGTTCTTATTTTCCTCTAAAATTATTTGCTTGCTTACTCATGACAAGTGGGGCCCACACTTATCATTGTGAAATAGAGAGAGCTGACATGTGGGTCTAGGGGTATTTTGGTCATATAACACGGTCAACGGGTTCGACCTGACAGTAACGGTGTCTAATGATATTTTTGAGCAAGCATCTAACGGAAGGATGGCATTTTTTAGGTGTCTAATGGCATTTTTGAGCAAGCATCTCACAAAACGATGGCATTTTTTAGCAGTTGTAACTTCTACCGGCAAAACTTAGTGGGACACAACTAGTGGCATAAATGATAAAAACCCATGAAACTAATCATACCAATATAATCAAGCTGGACAGAAAAAACTAGCTTTTTACTCACTACCAGCCCTATGAAGATCAAATGCAGACAACATTGATGTTCAAGTAGCAGATCTTTCATTAAATGGATGTATCAAACCCAAGACCACATCAAGACACAAACAAAGAACATTTGTACCAAGTACCTACTAACTACCCAGACTAATAAATAATAATTTCAAGTATAATACTCCTGAATATTCTACCGCTCTTTTTCTACCTGATTCCGAGCATTGAAGCGCTGTTTAATTCCTATTGCAACCTATCTGAGGGCAAGCTTTTCAATTGAGTATGAATATTAAGCTCTGCATCTAAGGGCATGTTTGGCTGCCATCCATAAATTATCTCACTTTTGTGCCACAGGTATGGCAAGTGGCAGTTTTGTGGCGATCAAATTGGTCACCACACTTGTGGCAAAACTTGGGTAAATAAAGGTCTATGATAGGTGGGGTATAAATACAATGTTAGACAAGTGTGGCACGCCACAAATGTGGCTGCTACCAAACGTTTCTTGCACCTGCCAAACATTTGGAAGAGTGAAAAGAAAATATGACATAAGTTTTTAGGGTAGCGAGATCTTCTCAAACCTTCATCACGGAATATGAGATGTCAATTGAGGAAGAAGGCAATTCAATCGGTATCTGAGCTAGTTGTGAGGTCATCCACATCAGAGTCTTCATTACTGATTTGCTCAGAAATAGCCCCTTCACGCTTCTTAAATAAAGCAACATGCTTCTGGTAATCTTCAAGCTCCTGTTCCAGCTGCTCAATAAATTTACTGGTATGTTCAAGAGACTGTTCATACCTATATTTCTCCAAGGCCTGTGGACATGGAGTATAGATACATGATGTCAATTCAACTGAACCAACTGAACGATAGTATGCTCAGATAGAAAAAGAGTACCATGAGAACAAGCAGATTTGTCGGTATAGGACTACTGATGATTACCTTCTGCTTAGAAAGAGTATCAGGAGGTGACATAACCTTTGGCTGCACATAATTCTTTCCACGATAAAAGATAATGGTATTATTAGGTTTAATATCAATAACTGTCCCTTTGCTGAGCCTCGCCAACTCCTCTGCGTACTCATACACTTGCCCAGGTCGACAGGGCTTGCAGACTACTTGCATAGTCTCATGCTTCTTCCAGTGGAGGTGCATGTTGAGAACCACACCACCAAACACCCCTCTCCTCCCAACAGGAACATAGTTCTTTTTCTTCTCCCCAGTCCGTTTCAGATAGAACTTCTCCTCCTCGGTCAGAATCTCAGGGTCATGAACCGGCTCCGGAGCCCTCGGGGCCTCGTACTTCCTGAGTTTCTCAATCAGCCATTCTTCTTTCCTCTTGGCCTGAATTCACATGAGAAATTGACAATGCAGCATTTTCAGCATTTCTCCTCAACTATACATACGAAAGGGAACAGAGTGGTAATATAACATGCTAAAACCAAGTGACCTTTTCGAGCTTGTATCTTATCCTGACTTCGGGGTTGGGCGACTTCATCTTCTTTTTGGCCTTGAGGCGATACCACTTGAGCTGGTTGACCTTGGACTTCTTGGACATCTTCTTCTTCTTCGCTTGCGGCTGATTCTGCCCCCCATTCTGATTCGTGCCCGGATCTCCGACCGAGAAGCGCGCAAAGCCTCCGTCCGTGTTCAGCGTCACCGCCGTGCTCCGGTGCCTTACCGGCGAGAGAAACCACCATCTCCGCGCAGCTCTCGCGCATCCATCAACCCCCAGGGAAGGCCGGAACAGCGGGCAGGGGCGTGGGGGATTTGCGCCGTGGAATCGCATCCAAGGATCGCTGGTTAGGAGGCAATGGATAAATCAAATCCAAGATACAAGATGGCGATGGAGGCATTAACAGGAGGAGTGGCAACGAACCGTGGAGAGCGTAGAGCAACGGCGGGTTGCAGAGCCCGGCGGCCAAGGAGCCGGGGCACGAGGGACGCCATGGCGACTGAGCAGTGAGGCGCTCCGGCCGCCGGACACCCGAGGTGTTCAGTTAAGGGCCAACTGTGTTTGTTTGTGTGTTTGGGCTAGCAGGGCCTGGTTGGTTGGTAAAACCTTGGATGGGCTTATGATGGGCCACACGTCTGCTACACAGAACATGGGCCGGAGATCGTCGGCCCGAAACTCAAAATTACACTCGGCCACCGTCCGATCACGAATCGGCGGTTGCCCAATCTCCTGCTGCGCAGAGCGGTTGCGGCCCAGACAGGCCCGCGTTTTGGTGGGACTTTTGTCTCCATCCCTGCCGCCGCTGTCCGTCGTCGTCCAGGTGGGGAATGCCGCGGGGGGACACGAGGCGCACCGCTCGCGTCCCTCCTCCTCGCCCCGCCACGACAGCGCCTCGACCTCGGCGCCTCCCCATCCTCATCAACGCCACGCGCCAAATGCTATCCCCCCGCCGCCTGCCGCTCGTCGCATTGCTCCCCTCTTCGTCCGATCGGTCCGGTGGCCATGGGTACGATTTTCTGCTGCAACTTTTCGATTTCTGTACTTTTACTTTTATCTTCGAGGCACGTCGAGTCCTCGTTGCTCCTTGCTGCAAAGAATTTCGCCGTATTTTTGGGGTTAATTTAAGTGTATGTGCTTTTAGCCTTCCTTTTTGTTTCGTCGTTGTGGTCCGTAATTCGGTTCGACTTAGGGGATCGGCTCTCACGTCATTTTGTAGCAGTTCATGGAATCAGTTTAACTAAATCAGGCACTTTTGATGATTATGTGTGCAGCTACCAGCAGCAGCAACAGCAATCCATTCAGCTTCGCCTTGAGGGGGCTCCGAGACCGCGACGGTGGCAATTGTGGCAGCTACTACAGCATCCCCGACCTAGGCGATCAGCGAATAGGTAAATGCTGGGTTGGACAAAATAGCATTTCACATACAAATTAATAATGCTTCCACGAGAGAACCGGCCGCTAGCTCGGTGGATAGATCTTGCGGTGGTAAACTCGCGCACCCTGCGTTCGAATCCACGCGTGAAATCCACTGAAATGTTTGGACAAAACAGCATTTCACATACAATTAATGCTTCCGCAACCATGCTAACGGTCAAACCGCTTCATACAAATAATGCTTCCACCACGACCACGCTAACGGTCAAACCGGTTTGTTATTCGGACAGTAACACGTGCTTGTATAAACTGCATGAAAATGAATATGCCATAATAAAAGGGGTATAGGTTGGAATAAATCGTCACATGCAAGAATGGCATGCAGGGCCAGGCGCATGTTACATGTGGGCTGTGGCTAATAGTTGTGTAATAATGATATTCTCCAAGTTTTCTGTTTTAGCGTTGGTACCCTAGGCTTTTCTTTTTACAACAATTCCATTGCAGTTTTATTGTAGCAAAACGTCCATTTTTAACCATGAGCTATGGTGCTGGGTCCAACATAAGCTCTGAACTATGAAACCGTCTATGTCAAACACTGAATTCTAAAATCATTTAAACTGAACCCTTCCTTGGTTTTGTATAATGTTTTCGTAATTTCTGGTTTCCAAAAAATGTAAAACAGTTGATATATGCAGTAAATGTTATGATACTATATCATCCAAAAATATATTTTACGAAATGAGAATAGATAAACAGAGTACTGTTTTGTTACAGAGGACAAATACTCGGATATGTTTGGATGAATATTTGCAGTTTCTCAGTCTTCCATACTTCAAAGCTTTCTGAAGTTTCATAGGTTCAAAACCACCCTAAATATTGTGGGAAGGCTTGAAGGGTGGTTGGTCTCCAAGGGTTACCAATAATCTGAAACAATTCATGCCTAAGGGAAATGCTATAAAGTGAGAACCATCAAAACTGCATCATACAGTATAACTATTTGTGTTCTATACAAAAAAACCACAAGAGATAAAGGAATTTGTCTTTTCATTTTTACACAGGACACATATATTCATACTGTTGATTGAATTTTCGCAATCATTTCAGAGCACTCGCTACCCCTGTGAATTTTATAATTTTTTAAAATCCTATAATACAAAATCAACTATCAAGTATCACGCTATGGCTCAGGTTAAATGGTTTTATAAAGTTCAGTGTTTATTATAAACAGGTTGTATAGTTAAGGGTTGAAGTTGGACCAAACAACATATTTGCAAATATATTGAACATCATAAGAAAATGTTTGTCAAAGCTGCATTTAGGAACGGTGAAGGAAGTACATCACTTATTAGAGTGCTTGGTGATGCCTTCTCCAGATAAACTGCCATACACCATTCGTGTTCTTCTTGAATCTGCGGTGCGTAATTGTGACGAGTTCCAAATAACCAAGGAGGATGTAGAAAAGATCATGGGCTGGGAGAAGACCTCCCTGGAGCAAGTTGAAATCCCATTCAAACCCTCACGTGTGATACTTCAGGTGCGTCTGTACAAGGATCTAACATTAGTTGATTTCCCATATAAAACTCTTTGCATGCAGGATTTTCTAATGATACCTTGGCTTAGGATTTTACTGGTGTGCCTGTCCTTGTTGACCTTGCAAGCATGCGCGACGCAATGTCGGAATTAGGTGGCAATCCTGACAAGATTAACCCGATGGTATTAAATTATTTCCTATACTATATTTAGTCAGAGGGTATTTCCTTTCACATATTCTTTGTAGTTAATATACAGTTCCGTATTTCTGCTTTTAGGTTCCAGCAGATCTTGTAATTGATCACTCAGTAACTGCTAATGTGGTGAGGTCACAAAATGCGATACAGGCCAATATGGAACTGGAATTCGAGAGAAACAAGGAACGGTTCGCCTTCCTTAAATGGGGGTCTTCTGCATTTCACAATATGCTTATCATACCTCCTGGTTCTGGTATTGTTCATCAGGTGAAAGGAATAAAATCAAGGGTTCCCTTTTTTTATGTCTGAACTCTTATATTATGTTATCTAGTGTAGGTAAATCTTGAGTATCTTGCCAGAGTTGTTTTCAACAGAGATGGCCTTCTTTATCCCGACAGTGTCCTGGGGACTGATTCCTACACTACAATGATAAATGGACTGGGTGTTGTTGGTTGGGGGGGTGGAGGGATTGATGCTGAGGCAGCTATGCTTGGTCAGGTACATGCTCAAATTCTTTTGGCCTTGACATGTGCTTGCATATGCAATTTCCTGGAAAACAGTATGCTGAGTGATATTTGCCTGTTTCTTTTGCTAGTTTTTCAGTTTGAAACAATTTGTCGCAGGGATCAAATCAAGTATGATGTTTATAATTGTTTGACTATTGCAACTAAAACTATTGCATAAATGGTGCAAGGACCCTGTTTTGCATGTTTTGCCTTGCTCAGATATTCAGTTATCAGCATACTTTTTTAATTCCATTATCACCATACTTAATATAAAAGCATGTCTGTTACTACAGCAGGAATTAAAGTTATTAGCAACCTAGTAATCTGTAATGTGGAACACATAAATTGCTTCCGATCAGAGTCTAGAGACCTGAACTTTCTGACTAACATGGTGGCCATTTGATTCTTCGCAAAGATAGTTCCTTTAGCTGATTCTTCATGTTATGTTCGGACCTCGAACCACCTTCAGGGCAGATAGTTTTATTTGATCAGGAGCACAGGGTTACAAGAGATTAAATTATCAATATAACAATTAACTTTAGTCTAGGTAGTTGTTGGGAACATGTAAATGATCCTGTCAGTCTGTTGCTGCAGTTTTGATGAACATTAAATGTTCAGCGACTACCGAGCCATGAATCGATAGTACATGAGAACAAAATTTTCCCACAAGCTCAGTGAATGCTTTATATATTTACCTCTTCTATATTTTGTCCGCAGCCCATGAGCATGGTATTACCTGCTGTCGTTGGATTCAAGCTACATGGAACACTAAGGGATGGGGTCACAGCAACTGACCTAGTTCTCACGGTTACCCAAATGCTTCGGAAACATGGTGTTGTTGGAAAGTTTGTGGAGTTCTATGGTATTTTACTGTCTGGATCATTGGCAGATATCCTTTGTCCTGTCACAAACAGTTAGCGGCTATTATCAGGAACTTAGCTTTGTTACTGTGTAAGTGTAGGCCGAGGTATGGAAGAGCTTGCATTGGCTGATAGAGCAACAATTGCAAATATGGCACCAGAGTATGGAGCAACTGCTGGTTTCTTTCCAGTTGACCATATCACCTTAGAATATCTTAAAATGACTGGAAGAGAAGATGAAACTGTGAGTATAATGGTTGTTTGTTCTTTCAAAATGACTTTGCTACATATACATTACTATGCTTTGCAGATGCTGTTTGGAACAAAAACGTACACTAGTATATCCATGTCCTGATGGTTAACATAATTTCTACTGAGAACTACATTCTTATTCGGTAATGCTGAATGCTTTGACCATGTAGGTATCAACAATAGAGGCATATCTACGTGCAAACAAAATGTTTGTGGATTACAATGAAGTAAGTTTAATTCTTCACTGTTATCAATATAGTGAACACCATGCAGGAATATTGACTGCGTATTCCATTATGATTTTAGCCTAAAATAGAACCGACATATTCATCATACATAGAATTGGATCTGGGAGATGTTGAGCCATGTATTTCTGGTCCGAAGAGGTAATTTATCCTGTTATGTTGTGGTATACTTCCATTCTCTTGCATGGTTTTAATACAAGCTCTTCTTGCAGACCTCATGATCGAGTCACCTTAAAAGACATGAAGACAGACTGGCATGCATGTCTGGAAAATAAAATTGGTTTCAAGGTGCGGAGATCATCAGACAAATAAAATTTGTTTGCTCATACTAATTGAAGGAATCTTGATGCCTAGATTATATATTTAAGTCTATTCCAAGTGGTTGAGGTGTTGTGCAAGAGAGCAAACATAATATATCAAAACTTACGTTAGACGTTAGTTACAGCCTATAAGTGTGCCTCTTGTCCTGTCTTCGCAAACAAATTCCAGAATTCTGGTCTCAAGTCTGTATTCATAAAAAGTTCATGGGCTGTGCTGATACATTTTAAAATTACCAATTTTGCTCATTTTCCAATAGCTTCATGCGCTGACTAACATCCATGGTATTTTTAGGTCATAAGATATGTTGAGTGTGTTTGCTTTACCTAATGTAACTATTCTCTTGAGAAGACAGAAGCAAGGATGATTCATTCTATTTATTTCAGGGTTATGGTATCCCAAAAGATTTGCAAAATAGAGTTGTGAAGTTTGATTTTCATGGGCGAACTGCAGAGCTTAAACATGGGACTGTTGTCATAGCTGCTATCACAAGCTGCACAAACACCTCAAACCCCACCGTTATGATTGCTTCTGGGTTGGTTGCAAAGAAAGCTTACGAGTTGGGCCTCGAGGTCAGCACTTGGTTAATTATGGTCAATAGTTTATAGTTACTGTAGGTGTGCATCTTCCTTCTCTGCCCTTTTGGCTAGCCAGGGTACTCAATTGCCTACTTCTGTTTGGTAAGGTCAAACCATGGATTAAAACAAGTCTTGCCCCTGGGTCAGGAGTTGTTACCAAATATCTGCTTAGGAGGTATGTTTCTACATGTCAGTTAATTCATCATATGCCCCTTATTGTTGTTCCTGCAATCCGGCCTGGATGCAATTATGTATTGTAACCTCCAAACATACTGATCATGGATGCAATATAACATTTTCAGTGGTTTGCTGAAGTACTTGAGCGACCTGGGTTTCAATCTAGTTGGGTATGGCTGTACTACCTGTATCGGAAATTCAGGTGATCTTGATCAAATCGTTGCAGATGAAATTACAGAAAATGGTATTATCTTCTTGCATGTGCCTCTTCACTCCTTTCAAAGTATCATATTGAAGACACTAGAATAATTTTTTATCTTTTTGTTAGACATCATCGCGGCTGCTGTTCTTTCTGGAAACCGTAACTTTGAAGGGCGGATACATCCATTAACTCAAGCTAATTATCTTGCTTCTCCTCCTCTAGTCGTTGTATATGCTCTTGCTGGCACCGTAAGTGGAAATATTGTAAATGTTTGCAATGATGCTTTCCAGCTAACGTAAAAATATGTAACTTATAGGGTATTTTGTTATGTATGTTTTGCTATTAATATCCATTAGCATAGTGGTTGTTTTGTATAGTTAAATCATGTTGCCAATTAGAAACTGTGATAATAGAAGAAGAAAAGTGGATCCTGTTCCCCAAAACGTATGGATTCTTATGTTTAGAGTGTCGTGTTTAGGTTGATATCAATTTTGAAGAGGAGCCAATTGGAACTGGAAAGGGCAACAGACCAATTTTCCTAAGGGACATCTGGCCATCTAGCGAGGAAGTATCAGAAGTAAGTTTTCTTGGAAAGCAATTGATGCACATCACATTGGAAAGGTTGAATAGGCAGCATTCACATATGCACCTTTGCACAAACAAGATTCAATTTAGCAATGGAGCTGCACTCCTGTTGGACATTGGCACTTCTAACTGTTAGAGACACACTCGGGTATCACCCTTATACACACGGGTGCTACCCTTGTACTATATATATACAAGAGGTGGAATACCACAAATATCCTAACACACACAGACACACACAACATATCCAGACACACTTGGGTATCACCCTCATACGCACGGGTACTGCCCTCACTACGTCTAACACAAACGACATACATGAACTTATTCAATGGTGATTCTAATTGTTGTGTGCTGACAATGCAAATCACAGATTGTGCATTCCAATGTCTTGGTTGATATGTTCAAAAGTACTTATGAGGTAATCACGAAAGGCAATCCCATGTGGAACCAACTGGTGGTTCCAACTGCAGATGTTTACTCTTGGGATCCTAATTCAACCTACATTCGTGAGCCTCCTTTCTTCAAAGGCATGAGTATGGATCCACCTGGGCCTCATAGTATAAAGGATGCCTACTGCTTGTTGAGCTTTGGTGACTGTGTAACGACAGATCATATTTCACCAGCTGGGAGCATTCACAAGGATAGCCCAGCTGCCAAGTATCTCGTTGGCCATTCTGTGAAGCACAGGGATTTTAATTCGTATGGCAGCCGTCGCGGAAACTATGAAGTAATGATGAGGGGAACCTTCGGCAATATTAGGATTGTCAACAAGCTTTTGGACGGTGAACCTGGACCAAAAACAATTCACATTCCAACAAGAGAGAAGCTTTATGTCTATGATGCTGCCATGGTTAGTTCCTTTGCACAAAAAGACTGGTCTTGGTTTTTTCCACTGTCCATAATTCCCATATTCATGAATTAGTTGATGGCTATTTCTCCTGCTGCAAAAAATTTTAGAACTTTCTATTTGTGAAAAAGAGCAGTTGTGCTACTCATGTTTCTTCTTTTCTCCATACTATTGATAGAGGTATAAGAATGATGGGCAAGACACAATTGTATTGGCGGGTTCTGAATATGGGACTGGAAGTTCGAGGGACTGGGATGCAAAAGGCACTATGTTGCTGGTAAATATTTTAGTACGGAAGTTTCCTGCCTTGCACGTCCTCACTTTGTAGGCTCATGGAATAATGTGTCGCCGCAGGGAGTTAAGGCTGTAATTGCCAAAAGTTTCGAAAGAATCCATCGAAGCAATTTAGTCGGGATGGGTGTAATTCCTCTGTGCTTCAAGTCTGGAGAAGATATGGACTCAATTGGTTTGACTGGACAAGAACAATACACTATTCATCTTCCAAGCAGTATTCATGAAATGCAGCCCGGCCAGGATATTGTTGTTACCACAAGCACACGAAAATCGTTTACGTGTACGCTTCGCTTTGACACAGAGGTAAATGGAACCTTTACTTATTACTCCTTCCGTTTCCCTGAAAGCTGTAATATTAGACATAGATATGATCTCTAAAACACAACTTTTACTAACAAAATATCATAATATATTTATTAAATCCAATAACAAATTACAAAGTACTTCTCAGAATATACTGCATATAATTTTCAAGTATCTAATCCTCTAGGAGCCTTTAATTTTCTGTAAACTAATTTCCTTTTAAGGATGCTAACTAGTGCTGCTTCTGTATGTAAGGAATGTGAAATTGAGAAGTAAATTATTTCATATATATTCTGGAGTTGTTCCTGTACTGAAAATACTTCATGCCATCTAAAACCAACCTTCTCTCTTTTGCTGCATCTATTTGTGCCGTATTATTGACGCCACATTAGGTTGACGTTTGATCATACAAAAGATACGAGATAAACATAACTCAGGAAATTCTTGAAATATATTATGAAACTATAGAATATATTTATAAGAAATGTACAAAATAAAAAAAAACTGTTTAAATCTATATTTTTAATATCATGTGAGAATTTATGCTGACAACCAACAACAACAACAACAACAACAAGCTTTCAGTCCCAAACAAGTTGGGTGGAAACCTAAAAGATCTCGAAACCTAGTCATGGTTCTGGTACGTGGATAGCTAACTTTCACGCACCCCTATCCATGGCTATTCTTTGGTGATATTCCAGTCCTTCAGGTCCCTGTTTATGGACTCCTCCCATGTCAAGTTTTGTCTATCCTGAGCCGGTCCCAAGCCCAGATAAAGGAGGAGAGTTGTGATAGGCTTGGCGAGCCAACATCAAAATTCAGCCACTATTATGGAGATGAAACCCCAAAGAACTTCGTGTGAGAATTTATGCTAACGAAAAAATACTTCAATCTTCCTGAGCTTTAATGCAATGTCTTCAACATTTCCTTATTTATAACATCTTAGGATGCAGTAGAACGTTGATTTTTGTATGATCAAATTTCATTTCTAATGAAATATGCATAGTTTAGTAGACAGGCTGTATGATATGGCTTTATTTTTATTATATATAATTTCTTCAAGTAGTATGCATACAGAATTTAAGGTTTTGCCTTAAACATGATTTTGCAGGTGGAACTGTCTTACTTTGATCATGGGAGAATACTACAATACCTTATGCGAAAACTTATCAATTCAGCACGTTAGTATCTTGGAGAGCATGTTTGCATTGGAAATTAAAGCATGAGGTCCAGAACTTTCTTCTTTTGGCGTTTCCTTGTATATATTAATTATGTCCTGTAGTACGAATTTTATGATGCTTTTTATCTTAGCTTTGAAATAAGGAGATTACAATAAACAACCGATGTTCAAGCATGATTTGTATGTATCTGACTATCCTTTAGCATGCATGTGAGATCGGATAACAAAGAATACGTCACATGCTAATACTCAATATGTTAATTTGCAGGTTCTTATTTATTTGACTTTACAACTGGACCATATTAATGAATATTATAATAGAATTATGTTTTTGCATTATGCAGCAGTTTTTAGAAATCAGTAAGAATGTATATATGCTGTCCATTGGTCGATAAATCAAGTGTACTAGTCTTTAAAAATGATATAGTCTGGAATTGATTTACTGCAAGCACGATTCTACTATTTGGAAACTTTAGTCTGGAACTAATTCTGATCCATAGACGCAAAATAAAATTTACTATTCAATCTTTACTAGTATATATAGTATTCTTAGTGTGTCATGGTGGCGAATTTACCTGTGTTCACATGACATATTTTCTGCTGGGTATTGTTGGGAAGTATAGCTTTGGAGAGACATTATATAATATTGTTGTGAAAGTACAAGATTCTCTCAAGATACATGCCTACAGAATGGCTTTATTTATTCCTGCTTTTCCCTAAAACACACAAAAGGTATGTGTTTGTTCTATTCCTTTTCTGGAGCCACGGCATTGAGGTCAATGTCAAATGGCCTGCGCCTACCTCCATCTGCAAGGGGCGGCGCTATCGATGGAGAGCCACCATCCTTATTCTCAGTGTGCTGCCTCTTGGAGGACCCTCCAGCCTCCTGCCTGGATAGCCACCCCTGGTTGAACAGCTTGGTGTAGCGTTCCATAAGCAGTTCTCTGGTGGACATGAACATGCCGCCACCTTGCCTGGGTTCCTCACCGCCACCTTTGGTTTCCTGCCTGTTCGGGTTCTGGCCTTTCTGGCTCTGATGTGCCTCCCATGCTGGTTTCATGCTGCTGGTTACCAGCCTGTTTAGGCTCCGGTCTATCTGGTTCTGATGTGCCTCCCATGTTGCTGCTGCTTGCTCATTCTGGGCCTGGATCCTCTTGTCCTTGTTGTGCGCAGCCATGTGCCCGCCCAGAGCTTGATGTGTGGGGAATTCTGCCTTGCATTGCTTGCATGTGTAAGAACGCTTGACCGTACTTGCACTGGGCACCTTCTCCTTTCTACGTGCCTCTGTGCTTTCTTTGGACTTCTTCCTCCCCTTCTTCCTTGGTACCTCGACATTGCCATGTTCGTTGCGAACTACCACATCTCCTTCCATCACTGCAACAGAACCGTGGTGCTCGTTTGGGAGCACCACGTCATCTCCTGCCATCTTTGCAAGGGAACTGCCTTGTTCGCTACGGTGCACCGCATCATCTCCTGGCATCTCAGCAACTGAGGTGCCATGTTTATCACCGAGCATGACATCATCTCCTGCCATCTCTGCAAGGGAACTGCCTTGTTCGCTACGGTGCACCACGTCATCTCCTGCCATCACTGCAGCAGAACCGTGGTGCTCGTTCAGGAGCACCACGTCAGCTCCTGCCATCTCCGCAAGGGAACTGCCTTGTTCGCTACGGTAGACCGCATCATCTCCTGGCATCTCAGCAACTGAGGTACCATGTTTATCACCGAGCACGACATTATTTCCTGCCATCTCAGCAACTGAGGTGCTATTTTTATCACCGAGCACGACATCATTTCCTGCCATCTCAGCAACTGAGGTGCCATGTTTATCACCGAGCACGACATCATCGACTGCCATCTCCACAAGGGAACTGCCTTGTTCGCTACGGTGCACCGCATCATCTCCTGGCATCTCAGCAACAGAGGTGCCATGTTTATCACCGAGCACGGCATCATCTACTGCCATCTCCACAAGGGAACTGCCTTGTTCGCTACGGTGCACCACATCATCTCCTAGCATCTCAGCAACAGAGGTGCCATGGTTATCACCGAGCATGACATCATCTCCTGCTTGGTTCCTTACCAAATCTTCTTCAGGAACATCTAGTTCGCTGGACTCATGCTTTCTCTTGTGAGACTGATCCTGCGCTACCCCATCACCGCGTTGCTTAAGCGTGAGCATCACGTAAGCGATCATTACTTCAAATCTACTTAATTCGGGATCACGCTGGCTGTACCTGGCCACGCGACTGCTGTCGTTGGCAGGTGGCGACAGATTACCGTTGCGGCTCGGCAGTTGCGACAGATTAGCATTGCGGCTCGGCAGTGGCGACAGTTTAGTGTTGCGGCTTGGCAGTGGCGACAGTTTACCGTTGCGGCTCGGCAGTGGCCTGGGCCTGGCAGGTGGTTTGTAGCCTTTGCTTGGACGGCTTTTGAGATGACCAGAACCCTTTTTGTACCCCCTATTGGGATGGCTTCGGAGATGACCGAACATGGACTTGTCGTTCCTGAAGAGCTTCCCGCACTCAGGGCACTGCACGTTGGCACTGCTCCCATCCAATTCATAGTTGTTGCTGCTAGGCTCAACTTGAGGACCTTGTTTAACGCTGAGCAACAGATCATCTCCGTCTTCCTCTTCTTCGCCTAGAGGCCCTTCTTCTTCAACAGATCTCTCGGGATCTCTTGAATATCCATCACCGGATAGCAGTTCGTCTTCATCTTCTTTTGGGTATTTGTCACCTGATGAGAAGGCTTCGTCACCAAGGAAGCCCTCTTGGGTGAAGGCATCAGCAGGAGCAGTGAAGCCCTCTTGGTTGAAGGCGGCACCAGGAGCAGTGAAGCCCTGTTGGGTGAAGGCGGCAGCAGGAGCAGCGGGTAGGCTGCTGAGCTCGTCGCCAGCATTGCTGAACATGACGCTGCTGCTGCTGGGTCGCCCGATCGGATCTTGACACAAAAATTCGTCTCCAATCCGAGCAGCAGCAGCAGCAACGACGAGCTGGCGGGTGCTGCCTGCGGCCACGGGCAAGCGGAGAGAGGCAGCCTGCAGCAGCACCACCAGCGACAAGAGCAGGACGCAGAGCAGGCCGCTCCGCTTACTCATGTAGGGACGGATCAGAGGAGGAGGCGGAGCGAGGGAGGGGAGTGGATCGGTTTGGTGGCTGGGTGGGGAGACGAAGTCGATGGCTGCTTATAGCTGGGCGCTGCGGTGGTGGAGAAGTGGGAGGGATAGCCGCCGGCGCTCCGGGTGGTAAGGAGTAGGAACGGACGCATATATATGATGAACGAACGCGTTCCTTCCTCGGTCGGGAGTAATGGTGGTGGGAACTGGCAAGCGCAAATCCTTATCTGCGAGGCGAGGAGGAAGCCCACCGCGGCGAGTAGGTTGTGATCATGGCTCTCGTTTTTAGGAATAAAAACGGCTCCGATCTGATTTTGATGGGTTGCTATTTCTGTTTCTTCTGCTCAAATCGTCGTGGCGCCAGGCCGGCCGGCGGGGCGTCGGGAATTTGGGTGGGTGGACCGCGGCGTGGGCCCCCTGCCCCGGCCTGGCCATTAAACGCTGGCGATACACATCCTGCTAAAGTATTTAGTGTACTCGATTAATGAGTTGCCTTGCATGCATACGGGGGAGTGCAGCTCCCGGCTCCGGATGGCCTGGCTGGGTATCCGTGGGTTCTCGGGGTTTTATTGCTTGTATAATAATGACTTTATGTAAAGCTCCTTTGCTCTCTCTTATCTTATTACTCCCTCCGTTTCTAAATATAAGTCTTTTTTGAGAATTCAAATGGACTACCACATACAGATGTACATAGACATATTTTAGAGCGTAGATTCACTTATTTTGCTTTGTATATAGTCAGTTGTTGAAATCTCTATGTATATAGTCAGTTGTTGAAATCTCTAGAAAGACCTATATTTAGGAACAGAGGGAGTACGAGTTATTATCGACGGGATATCGAGTTCCTCGAGAGCACCAACGATGTTGTTTGCTTGTGTATCGTGTGATAGCTGCCAAGGGCGTGCGCATGCAAGCGGGAGGTTGTAGACGTTGTTTGCCTTTGACCATCAGAAACGCCCAAGGAGCCATTGGCATATGTTTTTTGGTTGACTTTTGATCTACGTATAGATATTTATTGGCATATATATGTAGGCATTAATTGCTAGATAGTGGCTTTTTATTGTCTTCTCTGTATAGTGCAAAGGGCTAAGAGAAAGCTATTTCCACCATCACACCATGCATGTTTCTAACCATCCAAAAGATAAGAGTAGATTGTGAAGAAACTCGGTCTACTCCTTGCGCCCAGATTTGAAATTTATCGAATACTTTCATGCTGAAATCTGGGATTAAATGCCTACCAAAAGAAATAGTAGCATGTTTTGGTGGTGAAACGCAAGGAAATCGAGGCAACTAGCATCCTTCCCCATATCTTACTTGGGGATGCCTCTGGCTGAGTCCAGCATCTTGGTGAGTGGGTATGATCCGCTTGTGGGACGAGTAGCGTCTCGGGGAGCCTTAGTGCGGTCGGTTCACTTCTAAAGGTAGCAAAACTGTCCTCATTAGCTCTAACCTTGCCAGCCTCCCCATGTATATGATGGGGTGCATAGCTCCTTTGACAAGGAGCTAGTTAGGTTCTTCTGGCAGGTAGGGGATGGTCGGCCCAAGTATCATATGGTGAAGTAGGCTGACATTTGCTTGCCGAAGGATCGAGGTGGGTTGGGCATCCCTGCATCGCGTCGGATGAACGTTACACTTATGCTGCGTTGGGTTTGGCGGATCTGGCGGGGAGATGGGGGGTTGTGGCTGCAGCTGGTTGAGTCCAAGTACTTGCAGGGTCAACCCCTCATGGCTTGCTCTCACTAAGCTGGGTCCCAGTTCTAAAAATCTATTGAGGCCATCAAGGAAGATATTAGGTTGGATGTGCGTTTCTTGGTTGGCAATGGCTCTGGGACCCAATTTTGGTTGGACCCCTGGCTCGAGGGCGAGCCTCTCCGCTTGCGGTTCCCGCGGCTCTTTGCGATTTGTGATGACCCGGCCATTCTTGTATCTGCGGCTGCGTTGGAGGAGGGGTGGAACATTGCGTTCCGCCGCTCATTCGGTCCAGATGAGGTCCGGAAATGGACTGACCTGAGGGAAGTAGTCCCACTTCCTTTGTCCTCGGACCCTAACTCTGTTTCTTTGAGCCTTTCTCCTTCGGGTGAATTCTCCGTTAGTTCGGCCTATCAGGCATTATGTCGTATGCCGCTTCTACAGTGGTTATCCCCATTGTGGAAGGCACCACCCTTGAAGATTAAGATTTTTGTATGGCAGCTTCTCCGTGACCGTCTGCCTTCGGGGACCGAGGTGCTGAAATGCCATGGTCCGGGCAATGGCCTTTGCCCTTTGTGCCATGTCCCGAAAACGGGAACGCACACTTTGTTTTCTTGCGTAGTAGTGCAGGCACTTTGGTGCTTTGTTTGTGAGACTCTAGGGCCAGAGTGGGAGGCTCAGGACCTAGCAGAGTTTCCGCAGGTTAGGGCTACTCAGATTGGCCGTAAGCGTCGACTGTTCTGGCTCATCTTTGTGGCTATGATGTGGACTCTCTGGACTACTCGCAACAAGATGGTGATTGAGCGGGTGTCCCCGCGGCGTGCTTCTGACTCGTTCTTCAAATTTCTTGCCTTCCTGCAGCATTGGCATCCGCTCGCTAGGCCGAGGGATCATGATCGCCTTCAGCTTTTCCTGGATGCCCTGGTGTCTACCGCGCGTCAGCTCTCCGATCGCTCGTCGGTCCCGTAGCTTGCCCCTGGTGGCCTTTCTGTTTCTTCTTCTTTCATTTGGGCGTCTTTGTGCTGTGGCCCCAGCATTTCTCATTTATGACTGTGCTTGAGTTGTGGTTGTATGGACATATACTTTATCTATAAAGCGGGGCAAAAGCCTGTTTCGAGAACTAGTTACCGAAAAAGGCTTTCGCCCCGCTTTATATTATAAAGCAAGTGCCCAAGCTAAACATCCAATAAGGTTCAAACACACACACACACACACACACACACAAAAGTCTCACACAGAGGGGAAATCCAAGGGTTAATGTTGAAGGCACAGCTCAACAAACCCTGAAAACCAGAAAAACAAACAGGCACACTTGGGGTGCAAAGAGCAACTAGTCGGGCTCCGGGGGAGGGGGGGCGTGGGAGCGGAGGTGCCAAGCGGAAGGCCATCAATCGAAGGTCGGCGAGGAGAGTATTGATGACGTCCCGGTCTTGGGGACGGCTAAGCGGCCGCCAAAGCTGCAAGTAGCCACACATTTTAAGGATTGCGTCAGTAGCACGTCGAAGAGGCACCTTCTGGATGACAAGCTTATTGTGGACGGTCCAAAGCATCCAGGCAAGGACCCCAATGCATAGCCATCTAATATGGCGATAGCGAGGGGGGAAGGCGTGAATCTCCACAAGCAGGTCAGGGAAGTTGGTGTTGCACCACTGGCCACCGATCGTCTCATGGAAACAGGACCATAGAAACTGGGTCGTGGAGCAAGTGAAGAAGATGTGGTTCGCATCCTCCACCGTGCCGCACGGGGGACAAATCCCATCTCCAGGTCCATTACGCTTAAGGACCTCAACGCCGGACGGGGGGCTGCCGCGGATCCATTGCCATAGGAAGATCCTGATCTTTAGGGGCAAGCGGATGTCCCAAATCAAACTAAAGGGCCCGGGGGCCATCGAGGGGGCGATGGCCGCGTAGAGGGATTTGGTGGAGAAGCAGCCGGAGGGCTCCAGTCGCCAAGATATGGCGTCTGGGGTGTCGGCAATGTTCATCGGGAGGAGGGCGATGTCCTGGAGGAGGGCATCCCAAGCATCCACTTCAGGTGGGCCGAAGGGGCGGCGGAAGGCGAGGCACCCTAAGTCAATAAGGGCCACCTCGACAGAGACCCGAGGGTCGATCGCAATGGCGAAGAGCTCCAGAAATCGCGCGGCCAGGGGAAGGTCGCCAATCCATCGATCAAACCAGAACAGGGTCGAGGACCCAGTACTAATCGAGATGGACGTGCCAATGCGGAGTACAGGTAGCAGCTGGATGACAGCCTGCCAGAACTGGGAGCCGCTAGAGCGCTCACAGAATGCGAGTGGCTGGCCCCGAAGGTACTTATTCCGGATGATGGTGAGCCAAAGGCCTCCATCACCATTAGCAATGCGCCAGAGCCAACGGGTCAGGAGAGCGATGTTCATGCGTCGGGAGGACAAAATCCCAAGACCGCCCTGGTCCTTGGGTTTGCAAATATCGGGCCAGCTCACCATATGGTACTTCTGCTTATCACCCTCTCCAGCCCAGAAGAATCTGGATTGGTACTTGGCGATTTCCTGATGAAGCATCTCATGAAGGCTATAGAAGCTCATGAGGAACCAAAGAAGGCTGGCAAGCGAGGAGTTAATGAGGATCACGCGAGCAGCCTTCGACAGCCAGCGCCCTTTCCAGGGCTCAACTCGATGTTGCATCCGGGTCACCATGGGGCGAAGGTCCGCCACGGTTAGGCGCGAATCACTAATGGGGATCCCCAGGTAGGTCGTGGGGAAAGAACCCAACCAACAATTCAGTCGGTCCGCAATAGCCTGTGCTTCCTCGGGGGATACCCAAGAACCATCACTTCACTCTTATCAAAGTTGATAGTTAGCCCCGACATCCGTTGGAAGCACAGGAGGAGGAACTTCAGGTTAGCAATATCCTGAACAGATCCCTCCACCATTATTATGGTATCATCCGCATATTGCAGGAGGGAGACCCCTCCCCCTCCGACTAGATGGGGAACGATGCCGCGAATATGGCCGACAGCTTTGGCCTTGTCAAGGATGGTGGCAAGGGCATCCACCACCATGTTGAACAGGAACGGCGAGAACGGGTCACCCTGACGGACCCCACAAAGGGTGGGGAAGTAGGGCCCAATGTCACCGTTAATGTTCACAACGGTTCGGCAGCAGGAGACAAGCTGCATCACCCTAGTCACCCACCGGTCGTCAAAGCCTTTGCGGAGCAGCACTTCCCGCAAGAAGGACCAGAGAACCGTGTCGTACGCTTTGTGGAAGTCTAGTTTCAGGAAGACTGCACGGTGATGTTTCACCCGGACTTCGTGAAGGACTTCGTGGAATACCAACACCCCATCCAGAATAAATCGGCCTTGTATGAAGGCGGATTGGTTAGGATGGGTAATCACGTCAGCGAGCAGGGTCACCCTATTGGCGTACCCTTTAGCCAGGATCCGCAATATTACATTAATCACTGTGATGGGGCGAAACTGGCGGATGTCTGAGGCGCCCGGGACCTTGGGGATGAGGGTAACGATCCCGTAGTTAAGACGCCCAAGATCCATGGACCCCGAGAAGAACTCCTCAAACAGGGCCATGACCTCTGGTTTGATGGTCTGCCAGAACGTTTTGAAGAACGTTACGGGCAGGCCATCCGGCCCCGGGGCCGAGGAGGAGTTTATCCCCTTAATAGCGGCGAGGACCTCGTCCTCGGTGAAGGGGGCCACCAAAGCCGCATTGGCCTCCACAGAGACCAATTGTTCACCCGACCAAATGTCAGAGGCGAGACTAGCCCCACCTCGAGGGGTGGGGGTAAATAGAGCTTTGTAGAAGCCGTCAACATGGGCACGGATGGCCGAGGGGCGAATGAGAGGCGTAGCTCCATCCCATAGGCAGTGGATGGAGTTCCGACGCCGCCGGTCGTTCGCGACCGCCTGGAAATAGGTGGTATTAGCGTCTGCCCGAAGCACCCACCGTTGGGTACCACGCAACCTCCAGTAAGCCTCCTCATCCGTGTAAATGGTTGAAAGCTGGTCTTCAAGATCATATCTCAGCATCCATTCATCCGGGGAGATCTCGGAGGTGTCGGCACGGGCGTCCATGGCTTGGATAGCCAGCAGGAGGGCCTTTCTGTGCTCGCGTAGGTCCCGGCCAAGGTTAGCGCCCCCACTACAGGAAACAGGAGATTTGCCGTCAGTACTGTTCTTTGCCGTCAGCATTTCGTCGGGCCAGACGGCAAAGACAAATTTGCCGACAGCAGCTGACGGCAAAGAACAACTGACGGCAAATACATACTTTGCCGTCTCTAAAGAAAACACAGATGGCAAAGACATAGCCTAGCTGACGGCAAAGTACTTTTGTTCGTTCGTTCGTCATAGCTGTGAAAGATTTTCCCTACGCCTTCGGCCATCTACGGCTTCTACATTGTTTCATTTTTTAAAAATAAAAATATTTGCTTTGCCGTGTGGGTATATGAGGATGACGGCAAAGACATAGCCTAGCTGACGGCAAAGTACTTGACGCCGTCCGTTAGCGCGACGCTCCGTGTGTTGGCATATTTTTGCCGTCTGGCTAGTCCGCTCACGGTGAACCCTATTGACTGACGGCAAACTCTTTGTCGTCATCGCGATAAACAGCAGACGGCAAAGTATTCTTTGCCGACTTATCTTTGCCGTCTGCTTCCAGACGGCAAAGTCTTTGCCGTCTGGAATTAGGTCTTTGCCGTATGTAATCCACAGACGGCAAATTATCTGTTTCCTGTAGTGCCCATCCCTTCATGAACTGGCAGGCGAGCTTGGCACAGAAGTGCCACGTGTCAACTATGGACATGGAGCGATGAGGGGAAGAGCGAGCGGAGATCCAGCAAGCGACGGCAGCCTCCCGGAAGCCCGCCTAATTAAGCCAGAAGAGCCCAAACCGGAACCGCGGCGGGATGGGGGGGCCCTCGTCAGCGGTGGAGAGGAGGAGAGGGACGTGGTCAGATCCAATCCGGGTAATCGCACGAAGCGATGCCAGGGGGCAGCATAATTCCCACTCCGAGGAAACTAGGACGCGATCCAAGACGGATTGTATCAGGTCAACTTGACGGTTTGTCCAGGTGAACCGGGCACCCGTCCGTTCTAATTCACGGAGACCGAGCTCCGCGATCCAGTCGTTGAACAACTGCGTCCGGGGGAGGTTAATCTGATCATTATTCTTCTCATCCGGGGAACGGATGAGGTTAAAGTCTCCGCCCACTACTACTGGGAGGAGGGAGTTGGAGGTCTTCTAATGTAGTTCCACAAGGAAGGCCGGGGAGTGGCGGTGGTTCGCCGGTCCATACACAATCACGACCTCCCATTTGAGGTTAAGTGCACGCTCAAAGATCTCCATACTAACGAAGAATTCCCCCCGGTCCATGCCACCCACCTTAAGGGTGGCATCCTTTACCCCTAAAAGGATGCCACCAGAATGACCCGTGGTCCCACTAGAAGGGAGCCAATGCCAGACGAAGAGGTGGGAACTAAGACAGTCGAGCTCGTGGAGGGAGAATTATGTGCGCATGGTTTCCTGGATGGGAATGATGTCAATGTGTTCATCACACATGTACACGATGAGTTGGCGGCGTCGACCATCATGGGCGAAGCCGTGGATGTTCCAGAAAAGGGCCTGCATCTAAAGCCCCCATCGGGGGGCTGCTTGACCCCAGGACATGAGATGCGCTTTGCGCGTGAAGAGCAGCTATGCGAGAACGGGTCCCACGGATCACCCCGTCGGCCACCGGAGGAGCTCGAACCGCAGGAGTGGCGGTCAATTCCTCGGGAGGCCGAAGAAGGCGAGCCCGTGTTTCAGCCAGCTTGCCATCTAGGATCTCACGTGCCCTAATGGCCGCAATTTTCTCGCGGGGACCAACTTCCCCCCTAAAGATGATGGCCGAGTCAGTGGCCACCTTGGCGAGGTGGCCAAGAGGGACGGCCTCAAGCGCGGAAAAGGAACAGCTGGAAGAACTGTGAAGGGCGGGATCCACACCTGGCTCAAGGTTCCGGGCCGCCGCCCGGAGCTCAGCACGCTCGGAGATGGACGGAGCCGAAGAGTCCGTCGGGCGGGCCGCATCGAGGCGGGCGCTACGGCGGGACGCCGTCACCGGCGTCGAGGTGGAGCGGGGCCTCTTGGCGTACGCCACCCTCTGAGGAGGGTGCGCGGAGATTGGAGTGGTCATGACCACGTCCACCGCCACGGTCGGAGAGCCTGGAGAGGCATGGTGGATGACGGAGGCCACCAGCGGGGGGAGCGGGGAGGCGAGCTCCAGGGTGTCGCCGGACGCGTCCCCCGCGGGTGGGTGGGTCGGAGAAGGCGCGGCGAGTGGAGCCCATCCATCGTCACCTATGGGGACCGAGGAGGTCAGACTAGGGGGGATAGGGGGTCCGGGCCCGCCGGCGTGGGGCGAAGGGCGGAGTCGGTGGACGGGGAGCGAGGCGACGAAGGCGGCACGACGAGCAGGCCCACGCTGGAGATGTCACTGGCCGACTCTGACGGAGGAGGAGAGGGCGCGACCGGGGGGCGGCCAGACGGAGGGCCACCGCGAGGTCAGCGGCCGACACCCTGGTGCGCCCCGCATCGGAGCCGCCACGGCCCGAAGGTGGGTTGACGGGCTCGCGGGACGGAGAGCGGGAGTGCTCTGACAAGTCCTCATCATCTTCAGGGTCGTCGAGGCGGGAGTGGCGGGACCGCCTGCGATGGGAGTCGTCGGCATCAGCTGGGCCGCCCCCCGTGTGGCTGTCATCATAGACGCGAGGACGGTCGATGTGGTTCAGAGGCTCGGGGCAGATCTTGAGGTCGTAGCAGTCGTCGTTGAAGAAGACCTGCATCGTGGCGCTGAGCTTGGAGGAGTCTAGGCACTTCACCTTGACCCGGACCTCCTCCTCCTTGCGCAGAGAGAGCTCATCGATCACCACCACCTTGCCCAGGATCTTGGACATACTGCGAATGACACGCTCAGACCGGGCCACATCTGGCAGGCCGGCGATGAGGAGCCAAGCAGTGTCCAGGACCGCCACGGCCTTGGGATCCTACCTCGGCTCGCAAATGTTCACTACTATCCCGTTGAGGGCCAAGGTGATGTTGTCGCTGCGGGTGCAAAATCCCATGCTCAGGGTATTGGGGAAGATCACCATGAATACGTTGCCAGCAGTGGGGGTCACCTGCCAATCCCACGTGCACCTGCACAAGTGGTTGAGCTCGGCCTTTATCAGCTCCGGGGTGGCGACGCCCTCGCCCACGACAGACACAAGTGCCAGGAGCAAGGAGGAACCTCCGGCACCTCGATGTGGAAGAAGCACATGTCTTCGATGCCGTGACCGTACATCATGATCTCCTCCGTCACCGGGCAGTCCGGGCAGAGGATCGCGGGATGACCGGAGTCCTTGTAGAGGTAGCACGTCGGTGGGTTGGGGCAGGCCACCTGGAAGTGTCCGGTCAATCCGCAATTGAAGCACGGCGGACCGTCAGAAGCGGAGTTGGTGCCCGGAGGTGGAGCCGCCGCGGCGGCGGTGGTGGCGGAGATCGGGGGGCGAGGGGGACCCCTCTTCTTCTTTTTCTTGGCACCCTGGCGTCCCCGGTTCCCATTGCCACCGTTGGAAGGCGGGAACGTAGCTTGGGTGTGCGGGGGCTGGTAGCGGCGGGCAGCCGGGGCGTTGGTGGCGTTGGTGTGTGGCTACTGACGGGGAGGGGAGGGGGATCGGTCCCGACGATGCGACGCGGAGGAGGACCGCCGTCGGGAGGACAGTCGGGCCTCCCCCGCCGATGACCTACCGCGGTCCCACGAGTCCGCCAGAGGGGACGAGCGGCGCGCCGGGGAACGGGAGCGGCGGTCATCGCGCGTAGGAGACCGGCGGGCGGGGCGGGGGGAGGAACGGCGAGAGTCGCGGGTAGGGGACAACCGGGCCGGGCGAGAAGACAGTTGCTACCTGAGATCGGCCTCGCGCCGGAGATCATCAGGGGAGGATCTTGGGGGTTCACGGTGGTCGTCTGCACGGCATTTGGGGTGGCCCGCGTCGTCGCCCCATTCCCGGGTCGCGAGGGGGCCGAAGGCGCCGGTGAGCAGAGGGCGGCGAGGGGCGATGGGAGGCGCGTTGGGGAGGGAAGCGGGAGGCGCGGGGTTGGGGCGGGTTGACGAGGGAACCGTTGAGGAGGCCATATGGAACGCCGGACCGGGCTAGAGCTCACCGAGGGGCTTGGCTGGGTCGCGGGAGGCGAGACCGGCCCATAGAGCGATCTAAGGCCCTCACCCCACTGGCCGGCCCGGTGGCCGAGGCACTCTGGGTGGGCCCTAAGGCATGGCCCACGGGACGGCGCAAGACCAGCGCGACCCGGTACGACAGTTTCGGGGCGACCAAGGGTTTCCCCGAGCGCCACCGCAGTGGCCGCCGGTGGGGCAGGGCAAGAGCAGCGAGGCCAGGTCGGGGCGCGCAGGGCTCCTGGAGGCGGAGGAACGGAGGTGCCGAACGCGGAGATGAAGGGCCGAAAGGGGGAGCGCCGAAAAAATACAGCCGAGAGCTCCGACGAGAGCGCTGGGGGCGGGCAAGCCGGAGCGGAGGAGGACGACGCTGGGGCAGCGGCCTTTCGGGAGGAACGCGCGAGGCCGCGGTCAGCGCGGCCGGCGGTTCCCCAACCGCCGGCACAGCGTCCTCGGGGGCGAGATCCTGAGTCCAAGGGGGCAGCTTGCCCCCCTACTGACTGAGACGAGCCCGATTGCCGGCGCCGGCGTCGGGCAGACACGCGGGCGGCCGAACTCCCACCCCTGGGAGTAAGGCCACCAGCAGAGTCAAGCCGAGGCAACCGGGATGGGGCTTTGGGGGAAACGCGGTCCCGACACACCATGGGGCGCCCCGCGGCGATGTCGTCGGCCTCAGCGATGTCCGCCCAGACCACGCGCGTTGGGACATCGAGGGGAGTCGACGGCGGGGTAGGCGAGGGGGGCACCGGCGGTTGGGCAGCACACGAGGAAGGGGACGGGGGCTGGGGCGGCGGCGGAGCCGCCGGGTCGCCAGAGCCATCGAGTGTCGCCATCTCCTTCACCAGTCTTTTATTTGTATGATTGGTTCTAAGTCATGTTGAAGTTTTGTTCAGGGTGCAACCATGGTCGTCAGACTGAGAGAGCACGGCAGCTCGAGAGAACTAGTTACACCCTGCCATTGTATTAGATGGTCAACAACTCAACATACCTATAACCAGTTGTAAATGAGGTTTTGTATTGTCAAATAATCAGGCATGTCTATGATTATGGGTAGAATTTTGGCAACTTTTTTCCGAACTCGTTAGTTCACACAGTTGGCTACCAGAGTATTATAATGTTTGGAATAATGATACCTTAGTGTTAGCTAGTAAGCCCACTAGATTTATTCCTTCCACCTTTTGCAATCGCTATCGCAAGCGACCCGAGGGGAAACCCTAGCTGCCCCGCTCAACTTCTTCCTCGCTCCCTTCTACCCTTCTTGCCACCGCCTCAGAGCGTTGGCGGGCGAAGCTCGGCTAGCCTCAGCAGGGCCTTCTCTCTTTCCCTCACTTGGGGTGGCTAAACACGGGCTGAGGTAGTCAGGTGGTGGTGGAGCACTTGCAGAGGGTGTAGCGACGGCTCATGGCCTTCTGGAGGCGGTGTAAAGGGTAGTGGGCCACGGTAGTGTGTGTCGTATTGGCCTTCCTTTGCTGGATCTGTTGCTCGGCTGGATCTGGTGCCGAGGGCAGCCTGGTCGATGGGGTCTGGCCACATTGCAGCGGCGCCTAGGCCGGAGGTCGTCGGCTATTGCAGCCTCCTGGCGATGCGTGCTTGCTAGATCTGGCTAGATATGGCGCCTGGTTGTCGGTGGGCGTCGCGGGGTGGTGAGGGAGGCCCTCGGGGCTGATGCATGGGTTGTGGTCCATGGCGGCACGGTGGCCTACCGGCGGTGCGGCGCTCCACAGAGGTTGGCAGGTCTTGGCAGCATCTCGTCTATGAGTGGCCCTTGTGGACGGTGCCTAAGCTCTTCTGAGGCGACGGGTGATGGCCAGTCCGGCGCTTCCCACCGGTGGGCGGGTGGATGTTGCTTACCATATGCCGTGTCAGGCTGGGAGATATGGTGGGGCCTCACAGGGGGTGATGTTTGGAGTGGTGGCGGGAGGGATGGGTGGCACCAACCAGGTTGGCCCACCCGTCGAGGACACAAGGGGTGTCTGTCATGGACGTGGTCTGTACCTACAATTTCACCAACCGCCTTCCCGGCCTAGTGCCTCTCGGTCCCGAACCGCTCTGATCTAGACGGTCGCTAACGGC
The DNA here is from genome assembly GCF_002162155.2 of Triticum dicoccoides. NCBI lineage: Eukaryota > Viridiplantae > Streptophyta > Magnoliopsida > Poales > Poaceae > Triticum > Triticum dicoccoides. The sequence continues at coordinate 164,794,017 of NC_041393.1, forward strand.
TTCGTTGGTGGTCGTGCATGTTGTTGGGAAACATAGTAGAAAAACAAAAAAAAATGTTCTACCACTAGTACCGTATCATGCTATACAAACGGTTTTTAACCCCTTTCCGCGACGGCATTTGAAACCGGCACCTAGTGAGTGTGGGCGATAGGGGGGTCCGTCTCACACGACCCATAAACCGTCGGGGATAGGCGAGCGGCTACTGACGATTGCCATAGAATAAACGTATGAGAAGCCGTCCCAGTCCCACATGTTACATCTCGACGTTAGGTTTCTGACTAAGAGACATCCCAAACGATTACGCCGCTATAGTCTTGTGAAAAAGGTGGACATCAACATTTAATCTACCGATATGTTTGTAATAGGTACGTTATCGCACACGATTCAAGAATGTAAAATCTATGTGGTGCCTCTACTAACGCCAACGTGTCCATTTTCATAACTGTGTGCGGTTGGTATTCCTATCACACACGCACATGGTTTGAAACTTTTTTCATATTACCATGAATCGCACACGCATATGAGACGAAACCGTGTCTGTGTCTGTCAGGCATCGCATACGTTTCACGTCAAAGAACCGTATGTTCTCTATTTTTTATCGCACACGCCGTTTTTATTTCTAACCGTGTGCACATTGTTTTATTCGCTCCTTTATAATTTTATTTTCCCCTGTAATTTATTATTCAAATAGGAAATTTTGAAATATGAAACGTGCAATTCAAATTCTGAGCACAGTGGTTCAACAACGAATCCATAAATAAAATTGTCAGTATAATATGTTCAGTAATTACAGGATTAGACATCAATTAACTACGATGAACCATAATATTTAGAGGCGGTAAAGGTGAAGAGACAAGTGTAAATCATTTTGACTGCCGATGGTGTTGAAGAAGCGGAATGCACATAATGTGTCTTCATGCATGTCATAGGAACGAACAAGTTTTGTCCAACCCCTTGTGACGATCGCCATCCCATCCTTCACCGCCTTCAGGAAGACTTCTAGAGCATTATCATGGTAGCTTGAATTAAATACTTTAACCTTAGTTGCCTCCACCCCAATCATGTAGTTTGCAAGGTAATCATCATTAAATAGCTTCGAAAACCAATGAAAAAAGAAAAATATCAGATACTGAGGTCTAATAGAGTAACTTGTTGTGGGCAGGGGGAAAAGGCAACTCATTTCTTACCATCCTAAAGTTCACTATTGTCTTGGACAAAGTGTAAATAAAGAGTTTAATTCACATCACCCATTTCTTTCGCCTAACAATCTTTCTTAGTTTCCTCACTTAACGCTTGTTCATGAATATCTCATTGAGGGATCGAAGCATGGATTAGTACCGCTCATATATGTACCTACAAGCAACTAGTAAATGTTAGAAGCTAAACTGAGATTGCATAAATGATGTAAAATACAACTACCTACCTTCCTAAGTACAAGTATTTTTTATAGATTTCAATATGAACTACATACGGATGTATATAAAATTATAGATATAGTTTAGATTAGAATCTAGATTCACTCATTTTGCTCCTTACGTAGTCTATATTGGAATCTCTAAAAATACTTATATTTAGGAACAGATGGTGTATAAGACATGGGATGCAGCTATAAATTTTCTAGCCATTTTGGTGAACTTGAGCATGTTTTTGAAGTGCAGATTTGAATTATGGACATTAAATGCCTAGGAAACTCAATTAGTGTATAAAAAGGCTTAACGAACCCTGAATAAGTTTAAATTTCAGCACAGATATCATGTTGTTCCATGTTGCCCGTAGAATAAAATACAAGGCGAAAAAAGACAATGATTATGTTTCGCCCACAAGGGGAACATATTTCCCTTCGGAACCACGGGACTTCTTTGAGAGAAGCTCCCGTTTGTAAGAGGCTTGTAATAAAACTTGAACCAAAATGGACGAAAAAAATTCCTCAACAGATATGTGCCATGTCGTGACACCATGCTAGGTTTCACGATTTTTAGGTGAGTTTTGGATTTACGGGGATTTAAAAATTGAGATTCTTCTCATGAAATGTTTTCAAATAGCACACGGTTCACTCACGAAAGACGTGTGCCTACCAAACCGTGGCCGATGCATCCCCCTGCTGTGAGCGTGATCTGAGTCGTGCATTCTGATTGGCCAGAACCCAAACCCCACAGATTGTATGCGTGCACCATTGGATGCTCCCAGATCGAACGGCAACCCTCAGCCCTTTCGATAGCACAAGCAGTACATGGGTAAGCATTGTGCGCATGCGTCGTGCAAGCTCACGCTTCCTTCTCTACTATGTTTTTTAAACATGCTACTGTTTCTCGCCACTCCTCTCATCGGTATCCCGCCTCTTCTCCCATCGTTTTCCTGCTACTAGTGTTAGTGCTCATTGAAGGCTAGCGGCGACACACCGGCCATTGAAATATCCCACACAGTTTCTAAAGCATAAATGTGTGTGATAGGAGGGAGTAGGTCCCATAGGGTGGCCAGCATCAAACACCTTAATGGCAAGGAGGCAATTCCTATCAGCAAGGGGCGGCTTCCCATCCGCTAGCCTAGTCGAATAGAACGCAGAAGTTAAGCATGCTCGGGCTGGAGTAGTCCAAGGATGGGTGACCCGGTGGGAAGTTGCATATCTCAAGCTTCATTTAAATGCCATGACACAGTCATTATAGAGATATAAGCTTCATTTAAATGCCATGACACGGTCATTATAGAGATATAATATATCTCTATAGTGACCTATCATGGCAATTATATAAACCATGGGATCCTTGTTTTGCTAATTTGTAGACTGTGTTTTTATTTGTTATTTTTTTCTTTAAAAAGTTAAAGAATGATTGAATTGACCTGTCATGGCGATTATATAAACCTTTTTCAGGTCACATGCAGGGTATAGGGGGCAGGGTGTTAATTTCAACCATGGAGTCTTTTAGATTGTACATGTGGCAGAATTTGGTGGAATGTAGATGATATCCAACGGCCAGTAGTGCTCGGATTTGCCATCTCTGTACCTCGGATTGGCTTCATCCAACGATCAACTTTCAAGGTTATTCGCTCACTATATAGGGGTATAGATGTGTCCCATGCTAGACCAAATAAAGTTTGAGCGCATGCATGGTACGACACCCCCCCCCCCCGTCGCATCCTCGAAGTTGGGAAACTGACATCATACGTATTGAACCAGGCTTGGAGTCGGTTACGGTGTTCGGTTTGTAATGTAGTTGGTGGCCCATCGGAAAGTTATGCATTCGGGATTTAAACACATCACACGCCACCGTACCCATACATATTTTCAGGCCGCATGTTGTGTATATGGGGTCTTTTGATCGACCACGTCTCCCTTGTGCGGTTTTTTGTGACGATACACATATCTGTGGGCTCCCCGAGTGTATATATATCATCCCTTCGACCGATAACGAGGGGTATGTGTAGGCCATGAATGGATTCCTCCTAGTTTGTGTTAGGGCCGATCACCGTCACATGTCGCTCAACCAAAGCTTGAGCTCATGCGTTGTCAAGATTCCCTCCCACATGCTCGGATTGCTGGGTTCAACCTACATCATACCCTGCGTATCTCGTCCTTAACTACCTCGCCTTCATGGTTGTTGTATGTATCGAGAGGTAGGCACCACATCTAAATTGTACATTATTCTATATTGGCGTACATCATTTTGGGACGCATGCAAGAGGTGCTGGTTTTGTGGTCCCTCTCGTGCGATTTTTATGATGGTTCAATCTATTGGCCCAAACGGTTTATCGACAACATTTGACCAAATGATAGATTCACTGGTCCATCTTATGGTAGGGCATGGCGACATGCATGTATGACCAAAATATCGATAATTACGTGCATCCGTCCCGCTGACACGAAGTGGGAGGTGGTGGGCCAAGCATCCTAGGTAGCTACAACATTATGTCATTATAGATATATCCAAGAGTGCTTTCGGGTTTGCGAGGCAGGTGCCACCAAAGTTATGCATTGAGTATTTAAAATTTTAAACATCACATCCAATATTTCTACATATATTTGGCCACTGCCAGGTGGTTCTTGACTTCTAGCCCCTCTCATCGATCTTTGACGACGCGCCCAACCGTGGGCCCGCGCTGTCAAAGTTGTGCATTGGAATTTTGAACATCATAGACCACCCTTTTCACTCATATATATTTGGGCCACATGCTGGTGCGGCTGTCTTCGGACCCTCTTTAATGTTTTTTTTGCTACAAAGACTCTGATGACGCTCAATGGACACGGGTATAATATCTTAACTGTGTGTGATGCAAGTGTGCTGTGAATCACGGCGACTGCGCAAGCGCGAGCGAAGGTGGAGGTACTGGCTTAATCGTGTGTGATGCCAGTGCACTGTAAAATCACCACGACCGCGCAAGCGCACGCAAAGGGTGGAGGTACTAGCTTAACCGTGTGCGATGCAAGTGCGCTGTAAAATCACCACATGTGCAAGCTAAAGGCGGGTAAGTTTATTTGGAAATTAGGACGAACCATGTGTGATAGACTAGCTAGCTAGAAATATAAAAACAAACTACCCGCTTTGAGCATTGCAAAAATCGGCGCTTGCGCCACTTTTTCTTATTATCATACACTCATATTGTTACTGGACCGTGCCTGATCTTGGGCACTCCTGCCCCACATCAATTCCTTTACCCAAATTTTAATAGCCGCCATACTTCAACCGTTGCCCACACTCCTCCAACACCGACCTTATAGTAAAATTGCAGTAGCCGACGCATTTGAACCGTCGGCCTCCCTTATCCACCACCATCTCTACCCACCATTACTAAAATTTTCAGTAGTCGCGACGTATCCTCAAACACCCCCCTCCATAGTCCCCCACCTGGCCCCTCCCCCCCTCAAACCCTAGCTCGCGACCACCGCCGGTGCCGCCGCCAACCCCTGCCGGTCTGCCCGTTCTTCCTAGCTTAGATAATAAAGTTCAGGTTACCCAGCGATTCTCATACCGTCGCCCACTCCCCTGAGTTTTTAGATGAGGCCTGTGGTGGCCCTCCCCGCCAGATCCACATCCCCTGCTCTAGAATGTCGTAGCCTAAGCTCGACCACGTATCCCGGGGAGCCCGACGAGCATTCGGCCAAGAAGAGGTTTATCATGGCCTCTCGGGCGGACGTTTGGCGAGGTGGCCACCGTTCGCCCCGAACTGTCAATCCCAGAGCAACACGTCGCTGCCAAAGCCAGCGAAGACGTTGACTATGTTGCCATGCCGAAGGCTTCATGTCAGCGGGCTAGTGCATTACTGTATCTCGAGAAAGTTGGCTACGACATCAAGCTCGTCCCCAGTGATGGCTTCACGCGGGCTAATAACCCACAAATATAAGGGATCAGTTATAGCCTCTTTCGATAAGTAAGAGTGTCGAGCCCAATGAGGAGCTAAAGGTAGAACAAATATTACCTCAAGGTCTATCGACCACCGATACAACTCTATGCATGTTTAACGTTCGCTTTACCTAGAACAAGTATGAAACTAGAAGTACTTTGTAGGTGTTGTAGGATAGGTTTGCAAGATAATAAAGAGCATGTAAATAAGATACAGGGGCTGTTTAGATAAAGAAACAACTAAATTAGTTTTAGTAGAGAGCTTTTTGTCACAAGAAAGTTATTTGTCCCTAGGCAAACGATAACTAGACTGATAATCATTATTGCAATTTTATATGAGGGAGAGGCATAAGCTAACATACTTTCTCTTTTTGGATCATATGCACTTACAATTGGAACTATGGCAAGCATCCGCAACTACTAAAGATCATTAAGGTAAAACCCAACCATAGCATTAAAGTATCAAGTCCTCTTTATTCCCATACGCAAACAACCTACTTATTTGGGTATGTGCTTCTGTCACTCACGCCACCCACCATAAGCAAATCATGAACATATTGCAAACCTTACAGCGGGGATCCCTCACGCTTGCGCAACACAGAGAGCACCATAGGCCATCACCAATAATAAAACATGCAACTCAAATCAATCAGGATCATCAATCAACCCATAGGACAAAACAGATCTACTCAAACATCATAGGATAGCCATACATCATTGAGAAATAATATATATCATTGATCACCATGTTCAAGTAGAGATTACAGCAGGGAGAAGAGGTGTTACACCACTGCATAGAGGGGGAGAGAGTTGGTGATGATGGCTGCAAAGTTGTTGGTGTAGATTGTCATCGTGATGATGGTCCCGGCGGTGTTCCGGCGCCACCTGGAGAGAGGGGGAAAGAGCCCCCATTCTTCTTCTTCTTCCTTGACCTTCCCCCTAGATGGGAGAAGGGTTTCCCCTCTAGTCCTTGGCTTCCATGGCGATGGAGGGACGGGAGCCCCTTTGAGCTTGGATCTCTCTTTGTTTCCTTCTGTTTCTGCGCTCTGCTACCTCTTGAGCTTGCGTTGGTTTTTTCCTTGAAGAGGAAAGGGTGATGCAGTAAAGTAGAGTAAGTATTTCCCTCAGCTTTTGAGAACTAAGGTGTCAATCCAGTAGGAGACAACACGACAAGCCACCGAATACCTGCACAAACAAACACCAACTTGGACCCAACGCGATAAAGGGGTTGTCAATCCCTTCACTGTTATTTGCAAAGTGAGATCTGATATAGATGGATAAACGCTAAAGTAATATTTTTGGTATTTTTGGTTTATGAAACAGAAAGTAAAAGATTGCAGAGAAATAAAATAGGAAACTAAAAATTGTAGATCGGAAACTTGTATGATGGAAAATAAACTCGGGGGCCATAGGTTTCACTAGAGGCTTCTCTCAAGATAGGAATTATTACGGTGGGTGAATAAATTACTGCCAAGTAATTGATAGAAAAGCGCAAAGTTATGACGATATCTAAGGCAATGATCATGAATATAGGCATCACGTCCGTATCAAGTAGACCGAAACGATTCTGCATCTACTACTATTACTCCACACATCGACCGCTATCCAACATGCATCTAGAGTATTAAGTTCATAAGAACAGAGTAACGCATTAGGCAAGATGACATGATGTAGAGGAATTAACTCAAGCATTATGATGAAAACCCCATCTTTTTATCCTCGATGGCAACAATATAATATATGTCGGTTTTCCTTCTGTCACTAGGATCAAGCACCGCAAGGTCGAACCCAAAGCTAAGCACTTCTCGCATTGCAAGAGATACCAATCTAGTTGGCCACACCAAATCGATAGTTCAAAGAGACTTCCAAAAATATCAAATCATGCATATAAGAATTCAGAGAAGATTCAAATAATATTCATAGATAAGTTGATCATAAATCCACAATTCGTCGGATCTCGGCAAACACACCGCAAAAGAGTATTACATCGAATAGATCTCCAAGAACATCGAGGAGAACTTTGTATTGAGAATAAAAGAGAGAGAAGAAGCCATCTAGCTACTATGTAACGCCCCGGATTCGATGCGCCAGGTGTCCGCCAGTTATTTGCCATTGTTGCCATGTCATTTGCTTGCGTGTTGCATTTTATCATGTCATTATGTGCATTGCATCGCATTGCATTGCATACGTGTTCATCTCATGCATCCGGGCATTTTTCCCGTTGTCCGTTTTGCAATCCGGCACTCCTATGTCATCCGGCGTCCCTCTTTTGTCTCTTGTTGTGAGCGGGTGTTAAACGTTCTCGGAATGGACCAAGGTTTGTCAAGCGGCCTTGGTATAGCGCCGGTAGAACGTCTGTCAAGTTTCGTGGCATTTGAAGGTCGTTTGATACTCCAACGGTTAACCGCGTAGCCCGAAACCCCCCCTTTCTCTTTCCAGCCCAACACTCCTCCAAAGTGGTCCAAAACCCAGCAAACTCCCCTCCATGCTCTCGGTCGTTCGATCACGATCGCGTGGCCAAAAACCGCATCTTATTTGGACTCTCCTAGCTCCCTCTACCTATAAATAAGTCCTCCCCTCCATTTTCGCGGATGAATCCCGAAACCTTAGATCAAATCGCCCCCGCCGCACCCGGACATGTCCGCCCACCGCCGGACAAAGTTCGCCGCCGCGCCCGCAGCCAATCCAGGGCCGCCACGTTGCTCCCGCCGCCGTCTCCGCCGCCAGGGCCCGCGGGGCCCGCGCCGCCGCCCGCCCCCACCCGTCCGGACCCGCTCGCCACCGCCGCCCGTCCGCGCGCCGCCCGGCCCGGCCGGCGCCGCCGCACGCTCGCTGGCCTCCCGCCGCCGCCTCCCC
>NC_041393.1:164802603-164808055 GCF_002162155.2 Triticum dicoccoides
GCCAGGCCCGGATGCCTCCCCGCGGCCCCGCCCCTTATCGGAGCCGCCCGTGCTCCCCCGCCGGCGCGCCCCTCCGGTCCGGCCCTCGCCCTGCTCGCCGGCCTCCGCCTCCCCGCGCCGTCCCACGCCGGGATCCGGCCGGATCCGACGAGATCCGGCCCGGATTCGCCCATCTCCGCCATCTCCCTCCTCTCCGGCCACATCTCCGGCGAGAACCCCAGCCGTCCTCGTCATCCGCGCCCAGGTCAACCCTCAGATCCGGAGGTGATTTTCGTCTAAGTCCCCGAAATATATTGCATAATGTTGCCCTGTTCAACATGCCATAACTCTGCATCCGTGGCTTCGTTTTGGACGTGTAGCATATCAAATTGTTTGTCTCGACGAGTACTTCATTTCATTCAATTGCATCATGTTCATTTGAGTCCATCTTGATGCCTGAATTATCGTTGCAAGAGTGCTATATGATGTTGTCTGCTGTCTGTTAACAGAACATGTTCATTTGTCATTTTTGCCATGTTTGATGTGTGCATCCTATGAGGTTGATGTCTACATGTGTTTTGAACTAGATCATGCCATCTTTACAGGGGTGTATGCCATGTATTTTTGTGATTAATGTGGTGACTAGAACAAGCATGCAAACTAGGCTTCGTGATGTTGCTGATTTTAGTCCCTGTTCTGCTGTTATTTTAATGCCATGTAAACATGTTGCTACATAGAGATCCGTGCATATTTTGAGATACTTCTGTAAGGATGTTTTGAACATATGGTTATTCTCTATCCATTCATGCCCCTGTTTGCACTTATGAAGTAGTCTAGCATGTCATTTTCGTGCTCTACTTTTGCTACAAAATGTTTCATGGCAGATTGTTTACATGTTATTCAATTTTGTCAAGGTTGTTGTAGTTGATCCTTACATGCTAAGAACTTGTTCTTGCCCTGGTTTGTTTCATAAACATGTTTTCTTGCTGATGCTATGCTTATCTTGTCATGCAATGACTTGTGGTGAGTGAATCAAGCTTGTTAAGTAGGGTACTTGCTGTTACTGTTTTGCTAGGTTGAATCTGTTATTTCGTGATGCTATGTAAACTTTCTGCTACAAGTCATTCCATGCATAATCTGGAGATGTTCACTAAGGGTGTTTTGTTCTACATGTTATGCTCTATCCATCCAGGCCACTGGTTGCAATTATAGCCTGCTGTAGCTTGTTGTAAACTTGCTCCAAAGTTGCTAAATAATGTTGCAATCAGTCTGTTAACATTAAGCTCAGTTGTTGCCATGCTTGTTGTTAGTGATCCATGTACCCTATGAACTTGCTCTTGCCATGCTTAGCTTCACAAACATGTCTTCTTACTGTTGGTTACCTTGACATGCCATGTATTGCTCTGTGGTGAGTGGTACAAGCTCACCAACATGCCTACTTATCGTTGTTCCTGCCATGTTTGAATCTGTCATATAACCTGCCATGTTTACATGGGTGCCATCATATCGTCTGATCATTTTTGGCTTATGGTCAGTAAGGGACTCTTGTTCTATGAAATTAGTAGATTCATGCCATGCCTTTTTTTGCCATGATAAGTTCCTGTAACATGTTGTTTGATAGCTCTAAACATTGCAACCTGATGTTATTTTCTGCAAAGTCTGAACTGTTATTATTTGCAATCTTGCCATGTGTGTTTGAGCATGTTCTATTGATTTCTGGAGATAGCTCAGTATTCATGTTTTGTTATGCTTTACCTGTACATCATGTCCATGCCTTTTGTTATCATGTTGAGCTGCTGTAGCATGTTGTTTTGATGCTTGCAAGATGCCTAGTTGCTGTTTTGGATAGATTGTTATGACTTGTATAGTGTATGTGTTGGACCGTTGCTCTGTTTTGAGTGTGCTCTATATGAAACTTGCTTAGAATTGCATGTAGCTTCATATTATCATATTGTCCTTGTTTTGGTGTGTTTGCTTGATGTTTGAATGCATTTTGCATCAATGCCATGTTTAACTTGTTTTGCTCATATCTTCTAGGCCGTAGCTCCGAACTAATTGAACTTTATATGTAACTTGACTAGAATCTCGTGTAGATCATCTTTGTGCATCTTAATTTGCTGTTTAACAACTCGAACATAAGGTTTATTCAGATCTGGACCAACTTCGAAATTTGCATACGAGGACTTACCGGAATTGTTATATGTTGTTCCCGGCCTCATTTAAACTTGCCTTGTTGTGTTGCTCTGGTTTGCATCATCTCTTGCCATGAGTAGCTTCATGTAGTCTTGTCTTGCATCATACTTGTTTGTGCATCATGACTTGTTCATGTGTGGTGTGTTTACCATGTTGTATGCTTCATGTGTAGATCTTCCCGGCAATGGCGCCAGAAATTCTTCCTGCTACCTCTTAAGCTTGCGTTGGTTTTTCCCTTGAAGAGGAAAGGGTGATGCAGCAAAGTATTTCCCTCAGCTTTTGAGAACCAAAATATCAATCCAGTAGGAGACAACGCGACAAGTCACCGAATACCTGCACAAACAAGCACCAACTTGCACCCAACGCAATAAAGGGGTTGCCAATCCCTTCACGGTTATTTGCAAAGTGAGATCTAATATAGATGGATAAACGCTAAAGTAATATTTTTTGTATTTTTGGTTTATGGAATGGAAAGTAAAAGATTGCAAAGAAAGTAAATAGGAAACTAAAATTGTAGATCGGAAACTTGTATGATGGAAAATAGACCCGGGGGCCATAGGTTTCACTAGAGGCTTCTCTCAAGATAGGAATTATTACGGTGGATGAACAAATTAATGCCGAGCAATTAATAGAAAAGCGCAAAGTTATGACGATATATAAGGCAATGATTATGAATATAGGCATCACGTCTGTATCAAGTAGACCAGAATGATTCTGGATCTACCACTATTACTCCACACATCGACCGCTATCCAGCATGCATCTAGAGTATTAAGTTTATAAGAACAGAGTGATGCATTAGGCAAGATGACATGATGTAGAGGAATTAACTCAAGCATTATGATGAAAACCCATCATTTTATCCTCAACGGCAACAATACAATACGTGTCGGTTCCCCTTCTGTCACTAGGATTGAGCACCGCAAGATTGAACCCAAAGCTAACCACTTCTCCCATTGCAAGAAAAACCAATCTAGTTGGCCAAACCAAATCGATAGTTCGAAGAGACTTGCAAAGATATAAAATCATGCATATAAGAATTCATAGAGGATTCAAATAATATTCATAGATAAGCTGATCATGAATCCACAATTCATCGGATCTCGGCAAACACACCACAAAAGAGTATTACATCAAATAGATCCAAGAACATCGAGGAGAACTTTGTATTGAGAATCAAAGAGAGAGAAGAAGCCATCTAGCTACTAGCTTTATGGACCCGTAGGTCTGTGGTAAACTACTCACGCTTCATCGGAGAGGCAACGATGTGGATGTAGAAGCCCTCCGTGATCGAATCCCCCTTTGGCAGGATGCTGGAAAAGTCCCCTAGATGGGATCTCACGGGTACAGAAGGTTGCGGCAGTGGAAAAGTGGTTTCGTGGCTCCCCTGGTAGTTTTTGGGGTATTTGAGAATATATAGGAGGAAGATCTAGGTCAGGGGATCATCGAGGGGCGCACAAGGTCGGGGGCACGCCCTCCACCCTTGTGGCCACCTCGTGGCTCTTCTGGCTTGCACTCCAAGTCTCCTGGGTGTCTTCTGGTCCAAGAAAAATCACCGCGAAAGTTTTATTCCGTTTGGACTCCGTTTGGTATTCCTTTTCTGCGAAACTCTAAAACAAGGAAAAAACAGAAACTGACAGTGGGCTCTAGGTTAATAGGTTAGTCCCAAAAATCATATAAAACAGCATATTAATGCATATAAAACATCCAAAATAGATAATATAATAGCATGGAACAATCAAAAATTATAGATACGTTGGAGACGTATCACGCTCCTAGATTCTAGCCTTTCACCATTTCTTAAATTTCCGGAGATCCGTAACTCCTATTGGGCTGAAATTTTAACACAATTTTTATCCGGATATTAGCTTTCTTACGCCAGAAGAAGGGCACCAACCGCCTTACAGCACTACTTGGAAAACTCTTACTAGTAGCGTTGGTTTTTTCCTATTAGTAGTGCTGGCAGACACGCACTGCTACGGCGGTATAGGTATTTTTTAACAGTAGCGCTTGTTTGTCCCAGCGCTACTGATACTTATATGCAGTGCATGTAGCTAGCCAGCGCTACTGTTATTTGAGTGCTACTGGTAAACTTTAACCCCACGCCGCTGCTAATTTTTGTAAAAAAAATGTGTTTTGGCTCTGTACACATTTAAACAGATCCATCATTTATACAATAACATGCATATTCAGTGAAAAGCAAGTGAGTCATCGATGAGCCAAAGTTATTAGAAGTCTTGACATGTCTCTAGTATCTCATCATCATCAATCATGGTCGAACACATGTCTCGAAATAGCATTACAAGTCATTACAAGTTCCCAATACATGCAACTACATGGTCACATACTCATGTTTCATCATCTATGTAGACTATGATATGACTGCATAGAAGATAAGAGCGATCACGATGATCAAAAGTGGTAATATGTAGTAGCTTTTGCGGCGCTGATTCTGAATCCCCTGTTGTGCTATGAATCTCAAGTAACTAGCTTCGGCTTCCGCTCTACTATCAAACCCTTTCTGGCTTCCGTCCGAGAAGCCAGAGACTTGGGCCTGACACTCTGTCCACTCATCGTACACACCCGGAACATGTCGTACATACACGTCATACCACTTCCTCGCCATCGTTGATCTATATACCTGTCAGAGATACGCGCGCGCGCGTGCGCGCGCGCACACACACACACACATATATATCATGAAGCGAATTCAACGAAACAATTATGAAATAGAAGCAACATATATAGTAAACATAGTTAACAAATTTCATCGTACCGAATGTAATTAACTAGAGCGTGGCACCATTTACATCTAATCACTACAAAAAAAGACACATCCGTGACATTTTGGGCCGAACGAAATTTTTCTGTCATACTTATGACACTTCTATGACGATAATTGTGACAAAACTCGGTATCATCATAGATGTGGTGGGCTCCTACTTCTATGACAAAAAATCATGACAAAAAATGGGCTTTTCGTCCTGGGCGGGCCAGAGATGCAGCTGCATGAAATTCTTTGGGCCGTTTATGATGGAAAAAAACCGTGGTAGAAGCGAGGGCGAGGAAAATTTCGGGGAGTTCCTGGTTACGGTGGGTGGTTGGGGGCCGAGCGATGCCGTTTCTCTCGTACACATACGCGCGTGTGTGCGAGGCGTTGGGCTCTAACTGAACCCGAGCGAGGCGTCGCCTAACTGAACCCGAGCGATTGCACTGCAGGCTACGTGTTACTGAACCCAAGCGATCGATCGATGGCTGTTAACTGAACCCGATCGAGCGA
>NC_041393.1:164808572-164834634 GCF_002162155.2 Triticum dicoccoides
AACAGGACCCCGTGGTGTTGCCACTGGATGAACAGGACCCTGATCGATCGAGCCGGTTGGGGCTGGATGAACAGGACGGCCCCGTGGAGGGCTGGATGAACAGGACGACCCCGTGGAGGGCTGGATGAACAGCAAACAGTGGAGGGGTGGATGAACAGTAGCTCGTGGAGGGGTGGTTGAACAGGAGCCCGTGGAGAGGGGTGGTTGAACAGTAGCCGGTGGAGTAGCGAGCGGTAGAAGCTGGATGAACATGAGCCCGTGGATGAACAGTCGCAGGTGGAGGCTGGAGGAGGTTGACGGTGGATGAACAGTAGCCCGTGGAGGCTGGAGGAGGTCGACGGTGGAGATGAACAGTATCCCGTGGAGTCCCGTTTTGCGGTACGCCACACCCTTCCCGATGAACAGGACCCCCGTTTCTACCGTAGCACTCGATCACAAGTCTGTTTCGTCCGTTTTGCGGTACGCCACACCCTCCTGATCAACAGGACCCCGTTTCGACCATGGGAGGTCCAATACAAGTCTGCTTCCTCCGTTTTGCGGTACGCCAGACCCCTCCCGATGAACAGGATCCCGTTTCGAATGTGGCTGGTCGAACACAAGGCCGTTTCCACCGTTCTGCGGTATGCCAGGCCTCGTTTCCATCGCCTGTTCCGTCCAAGCCGGCTGGCTCCCACGCATTTCTTTGCCTCCCGATGAACACGACTCATTACTTTGCCTCCCGATGAACACGACGCATTTCGTTGCCTCCCCATGAACACGACGACGACGCAGTTTCTTCGTTCCGACCCAACCATGTACATGAGCCCTGGTCGTACGCATGCGCGAGTAGGCATTCGAGACCCCGCACGTATGTACGTACGTGGCCGTATTTACTTTCTTGCACCCTGGTTGTTGTACGTACATGTACATGCTACGTGCGCGCCTCTACTACGTCACATGCGCGCCTCTACATCGATCAGTATGTACGTACACGTTCGCGACCAGAATGACAACGCTACGCATGCTTCGACCAGGTGGGTCCCGACTGTCAGGCACTTCCTTGCGTGTGAAGATGTAGCTGGTGGGTCCCAGCAGTTAGGGGGCGAATCGTTTTTTGCCCGGACGCACTTCCTTGCGTGCGAAGATGTAGCTGGTGGGTCCCAGCAATCAGGGGGGAAACGTTTTTTCGTGAAATACGGTGGCCCGTCCAGTGGGTCCCTGCTGTCAGGTGGAGGAATCATTATTTTCCGCGTAATAAGGAGGCACTTCCTTGCTGCGGCCATGGACCCAGCTGTCAGCCTCTCCACGTACAGTCCACGTCTGATGGAAGTCGTTCCTTGACCATGTTGACAATGCCGCACCGAGAGCACCAGGACAGTGGACGACGGTGAGGCCTAGGAAGGGGATGAGCGGAGCCGGGGAAGACGCGGTAGTGGAAGCCCGCGCGGAGAGGAGTACGAGGGTTCACTGGTTTGGCTGCGGTGTGAGGCTGCCGTCGCCGCAGGGCCTAGCCAATAGTGGGAATAGTAGGGGGCGGTGAGGCCTCCGCGGCAGCACGGCCGGCCACGGGAGGCAGGAGCATGCGGCACGACCGGCACTGCTTTGGGAGGATGGAGCAAGAAGACCAGAGGTTGAAGAAACACTACAACCGTTGGATGGACATCGTACGGTCATTGGAGCTAGAATCGTTCATATTTACTAAGTTGACAAAGCCCTCTGTCCCCGTCAACTTAGTAGACCCACAAGTCAGCCTCCCACCAAGGTGGGTCCCAACTAGCAGGGGGAGTATTCATTTTTTTGTGCGTAATAAGGAGGCACTTCCGGTGGGTCCGAGCTGATAGCGGGGGGAATGTTTTTTCGCGAAATACGGTGGCTCGTCCGGTGGGTCCCTGCAGTCAGGGGGAATCGATTTTTTTAGCAAAATACGGTGGCCCGTCCGGTGGGTCCCTGCTGTCAGGTGGAGGAATAATTATTTTGCGCGTAATAAGGAGGCACTTGCTTGCGGCTGCCGTGGACCCAGCTGTCAGCCTCTCCACGTACAGTACTCTTCCGATGGAAGTCAGTCATTGACCACATTAACCAGGCCGCACCGAGAGCACCACTGCGGTGGACGACGATGAGGCCTAGGAAGGGGACGGCGCGGAGCCGGGGAAGACGTGGCAGTGGATGCCCACGCGGAGAGGAGTACGAGGGTTCACTGGTTTGGCTGCGTGTGAGGCTGCCGTCACCGCAGAATAACAGGGGATGTGGGTGAGTGGAGGGACGGTGAAAGCACAAGTGCTCCCTAGGTGGTTTTGGTAATTAATGTCAACATATCTCTTGTTGGACTAACACTTTTATCTAGTATGTTTCAGATAAGTTCTACAATGGAGTGGCATGGACTAAAGGATGTGGGAACTCCCTCAAGATGCTAAGGACAAAGGATTGGCTCAAGCTTCAAGCTCAAGACTCTTCATTTTCCATTTTAGTGATCCAAGATCACATTGAGTCTATAGGAAAAGCCAATACTATCAAGGAGGGATGAGGTGTTGCTTAATGAGCCTCTTGCTTCATGTGCTTAGTGATATGCTCCAAAAACCCTCAACCACTTTCTCACATCCACATATGTCCTAAACCTAAAGTCAAACTCGGCCCCACTGATTCTTTCTATCCGGCGCCACCGAGTTTGGATTTCTTAGCCACTGCCACAAACCCTAGGCAAATCGGTCTCACCGATAGGGATCTCGGTCTCACCGAGATGGGATTGTAATCTCTCTGTGTATGTCCATTATCAAAATCGGTCTCACCGAGTTTGAGCAATCGGTACTACCGAGATTACAATGCAAACTCTCTGGTTAACTTATTATCAAAATCGGTCCCACCGAGTTTGATAATCGGTCAAACCGAGTTTGCCTGACCAATTCTCTGGAAAGATTGTTACCAAAATCGGTCCTACCGAGTTTGTGTGATCGGTCTCACCGAGATTACGTTATGCCCTAACCCTAACCGAATCAGTCCTACCGAGTTGCATTTCGGTCCCACCGAAAACCCTAACGGTCACATTATTTGCTAAATCGGTCTGACCGAGTTTAACGATTCGGTCCCACCGAGTTTGGTAGATTGTGTGTAACGGTTAGATTTTGTGTGGAGGCTATATATACCCCTCCACCTCCTCTTCATTCGTGGAGAGAGCCATCAGACAAAACCTACACTTCCAGCATCCTATTTCTGAGAGAGAACTACCTACTCATGTGCTGAGGCCAAGATATTCCATTCCTACCATATGAATCTTGATCTCTAGCCTTCCCCAAGTTGCTTTCCACTCAAAACCTCTTTCCACCAAATCCAAATCCTATGATAGAGAGTTGAGTGTTGGGGAGACTATCATTTGAAGCACAAGAGTAAGGAGTTCATCATCAACGCACCATTTGTTACTTCTTGGAGAGTGGTGTCTCCTAGATTGTCTAGGTGTCACTTGGGAGCCTCCGACAATATTGTGGAGTTGAACCAAGGAGTTTGTAAGGGCAAGGAGATCGTCTACTTCGTGAAGATCTACCGCTAGTGAGGCAAGTCCTTCGTGGGCGACGGCCATGGTGGGATAGACAAGGTTGCTACTTCATGGACCCTTCGTGGGTGGAGCCCTCCATGGACTCGCGCAACCGTTACCCTTCGTGGGTTGAAGTCTCCATCAACGTGGATGTACGATAGCACCACCTATCGGAACCACGCCAAAAACATCCGTGTCTCCAATTGCGTTTGAATCCTCCAAACCCTTCCCTTTACATTCTTGCAAGTTGCATGCTTTACTTTCCGCTGCTCATATACTCTTTGCATGCTTGCTTGCTATGTGTTGTGAATGTTAAACTTGTGCCTAAACTCCACTCAAATTTAAAGAAACTTAAAACTGCAACTTTTGTACTTAGTGTCTAATCACCCCCCTCTAGACACCTCTTCTCAAGGTCCTACAAGTGGTATCAGACAATTGGTCTCCATTGCCTTGGTTTAATCACCATTGGAGGAAGATGGATGAGTCTACTTTGGGGAGTCTTAGACATAGAGTGCCTATTCTTGATGGAGAGTACTTTCATGAGTGGAAAAAAGAGATGCTTGTAATTTTCAATCAATATCATTTGAACAAGTACATTGCTAGTCCTTGTGCACCTTGTGTTGATCCTATGCATCCTACCCTTGATGAGTCTATTGACATGATTAGGAATGTTAGAACTGTTAATCTTATCACTAGAGGCTTGCCTAGAAACTTGATTATAAATCTGCCTACTCTTGAGTGTGCCTACACTATATGGAAATTTCTTGAGGAACGATTTCCTGATTATTCTTTGAAAAATCTTGATGAAATTCTCCATAAATCTATTGCTTTGAGTAAGATGAATACTAGTGATCCTATGTTTGGTGATCGTCTATTTGAGCTTACAAACCTTATGCGTGCCAAAGGAAATGTTGGTATTATTAGTGACATTATTTTCGAAGCTATAAGAATTCATAGACAAGATCATTGTCAAAATCACTCTAATGAATCACCCTCTCTAGGATTTGATCCACCACATGACGATGTTGAACATGGATACTATGATGAGGATGAGGATAGTGACTTCGATCTTGATGATGCAATGAGACATTTTGGTCTTATGGCAAATCTTCGGGGATACATGTCAGGAGGAAAGGAATGGGTCCTTGACAGTGGATGTACCGATCACATGACCGGAGATAAAGACATGTTTCGTGAGCTTGCTGATAATGATAGTCCTCGAAAGTATGTCACTTTCAGTGACAACTCAAAGGGTAAGGTGGTTGGCCTTGGTAAGGTGGCCATCTCACATGATAGCTCCATACAAAATGTCATGCTCGTTGAATCTCTTGGGTACAACTTACTTTCAGTATCTAGACTTGCTGATTTCAGTTTCAATGTTTTATTTACTGAAGTAGATTGCCAAGTGTTTCGTCGAGACAATCATAAAATGGTCTTTACCGGCATACGTAGAGGTGATCTATACATTGTTGATTTCACTAAAAAGGCTCAACCTAAAACTTGCTTCATTGCTAAATCCTCAAAAGGTTGGTTATGGCATAGACGACTAGGACACGCTGGCATGAGAAACCTTGACAAGCTTATTAAAGGAAATCATATCCTTGGAGTTAATGATGTCATATTTGATAAGGATAGACTTTGCAGTGCTTGTCAAGCAGGTAAACGGGTTGGAGGAAGGCATCCCGTGAAGAACATCATGACCACAAAGAGGCCACTTGAGCTACTTCACATGGATGTCTTTGGTCCCAACTCTTACAAGAGTCTCGGTGGAAATTCTTTTGGTCTAGTTATAGTCGATGATTTTTCCAGATTTACGTGGGTGTTCTTTCTTGATGATAAATTGCAGGTTCAAAAGATCTTCAAAAACTTCGCTAGGAAGGCCCAAAATCAATTTGAAGTGAAGATCAAGAAGGTTCGTAGCGACAACAGAACGGAGTTCAAGAACGCAAATGTGGACACCTTTCTTGACGAAGAAGGGATTTCACATGAGTTCTCGGCTACGTACACACCTCAACAAAATGGAGTTGTTGAGAGGAAGAACCGGACGCTCATCGAAATGGCGAGAACGATGCTTGATGAGTACAAGACGCCGAAGCACTTTTGGGCAGAAGCGGTTGAGACAGCTTGTCATGCAACAAATCGCTTGTATCTTCACAAGCTACTCGGCAAGACGGCATACGAGCTCCTCACTGGTAACAAACCCCAAGTTGGATACTTTCGAGTATTCGGCTCAAAGTGCTACATTCTTGATAAGCATCGTTGTTCTAAATTTGCTCCTAAGTCTCATGAAGGTTTCCTACTAGGTTATGGCTCAAACTCTCACACATACCGTGTCTACAACAATTTCACCCGAAAGGTTGAAGAGACGGTAGATGTGAAGTTTGATGAATCTAATGGCTCGCAAGTAGAGCAATTGCCAATTGATGTAGGAGACAAAGATCCTTCGGAAGCAATCCAAGACTTGTCTATTGGCAAGGTCCGTCCAACGAAGGTGAAGGAGAGTACCTCGTCTGCCCAAGTGGAAGCTTCTACTTCACGACAAGGTGAACCAAGAGTTTATACGGAAGCATCCACAAGTGGGACACACCAAGATGAAGAAAACGAGGAAGTGCATCAAGATGAACGTCAACAACCTCCTTCTCCACAACGACAAGAGAACGACAACGCCAACAATGAAGAAGGCCAAGAAGAAGAACAAGATGAAGAAGATGTTCAACGAAGACCCAAGCAAAAGCTTTCACGAGTTCGAGCAAGAATTGCTAAAGACCATCCCGTCGAACAAATCTACAATGATATTCAAACCGGGAGAATCACTCGCTCTAAAACTCGTTTAGCTAACTTTTGTGAAAACTATTCTTTCATCTCTAGCATTGAACCTATGAAGGTCGAAGAAGCATTGGAAGATCCAGATTGGATAAATGCTATGCATGAAGAGCTACACAACTTTGAGAGGAACCAAGTTTGGACATTGGTTGAGAAGCCCGACAACAACCACAACATCATCGGTACCAAATGGGTGTTTCGCAACAAGCAAGATGAAGATGGACAAGTTGTTCGCAACAAAGCACGTCTCGTCGCCCAAGGCTACACACAAGTCGAAGGTATGGACTATGGTGAGACTTATGCTCCCGTTGCTAGACTTGAGTCTATTCGCATCTTACTTGCCTATGCTAATCACCATGATACCACCTTGTACCAAATGGACATTAAAAGTGCTTTTCTAAATGGTGAAATAGAGGAGGAAGTTTATGTTAAACAACCTCCCAACTTTGTCAATCCTAAGAAACCCAATCATGTTTACAAACTTCACAAAGCTCTTTATGGTCTTAAACAAGCTCCTAGAGCATGGTATAAATGCTTGACCAAGTTCCTTATTGAAAAAGGCTTTGAAATTGGGAAAATTGATTCTACTGTTTTTACTAAAAGGGTTAATGGTGAACTATTTGTGTGCCAAATTTATGTTGATGATATTATATTTGGTTCAACTAACCCTCATTTTAGTGAAAAGTTTGGGAAGCTAATGTCGGAGAAGTTTGAGATGTCCATGATGAGTGAACTCAAATTCTTTCTTGGGTTGCAAATCAAGCAAACTAAGGAAGGTACTTTTGTCTCTCAAACGAAGTACACCAAGGACTTATTCAAGAAGTTCAATATGCAAGAATGCAAAGGTATGACTAAACCCATGCCTACTAGTGGACATCTTGATTTGACCAAAGATGGTGAACCGGTTGATCAAAAGGTTTATCGCTCTATGATTGGTTCATTGTTGTATCTATGTGCTTCACGTCCTGATATTATGCTAAGTGTGTGCATGTGTGCACGATATCAAGCTGCTCCTAAAGAATGTCATCTTAAGGCCGTGAAAAGGATAGTGAGATACTTAATCCATACACCAAATTTTGGCATTTGGTATCCTAAGAGGGCCTCTTTCGATCTTGTTGGCTATTTCGACTCGCACTATGCCGGAGACAAGGTTGATAGAAAGTCCACTTCGGGTACTTGTCAATTTCTTGGTAGATCTCTTGTGTCTTGGTCCTCCAAGCAACAAAACTCGGTATCCTTATCCACCGCCGAACCTGAATATATTGCCGCTGGATCATGTTGTGCTCAATTACTTTGGATGACCCAAACTCTTAAAGATTATGGGATATATGAGAGACATGTTCTTTGTGATAATGAAAGTGCTATCAAAATTGGTCATAATCATGTGCAACATTCTCGAACTAAGCATATTGAAGTTCGTCATCATTTCATTCGAGATCATGTTGCTAAGGGTGACATTGATCTTAAGCATGTTCACACCGAAAAGCAATTAGCGGATATATTCACTAAACCTCTTGATGAGAAAGTATTTTGCAGGTTGAGAGGAGAATTGAACATCATTGATGCTTCAAACTTGGAGTAGAAACTCCATTGGATACATGCAAGACATGAGCTTATGACTAATCCTTGATATTTCTCTTATGATGAAAATCTTATGTCTTGGATATATTTGTATCTTGCATGTTATCTAACCCATGTAGGTACTTGGTTGAATCAAATTCCATGAGGTTGAAACCTACTCATATCTTGATCAATCTCTACATCACCAAGTCTCTATACAAAGGTGGTTGAAGACAAGGAAGCATGAAACCATTCGAACATATCCTTTGACAAATTCTATGTTAAGCTTCATGAGTGTCATTTTTGGATACACAAGTGCTCTTCCTTGCAAGAACTAACCCATGTAGGTAGATGGACTCAAATTCCAAGTGGTGCTCCAAATTCTTGATGAGCTACATCAACCTCGAGCAACTCACACAAGTTCAACTACATGGACATCACCACCAACCAAGGTATGTTATTCCATCTTAGAGAAGCTTTACTCCGAGACATGAGCTAAAGAAACTCGACAAGATGTGAATACATCAAGATGCTTAAACAAAAAATGGCAACCCCATTTTGAGCTTAAACAATGAGTATGACCTATGATCAAGTGATCTCACTTGACTCCTAAGTCAATATACTCTAACATAGGTGACTTTGTCGCCGACCATTTCTAGATGAAGTTCCCTTGTGTTTTCTTCTGTGTTTTTGCATTTGTCTCATGCATATTTGTTTCCCCTTTCAAAAAAAAACTTCATCTAGATTTCTTTCTTTTTGCTTTGCATTCTATGCATCCAATTCCTTGCATATCATTCAGTTAATTCCTTGCAAATCTTTGTGAGATCTTGCTAGTCTAGTGAGCTGAGGTGACAAGTGTTTTCTCTGTGATGAACTCGGTTACACCGATTTGTTATTTTCGCTCCAACCGAATCTTTTCAGTACGACCGAAGCATACCACTCGGTGCCACCGATTTCACAACAGGAAAAATAGTTTGCCACTTATTCTGTGTCTCTTCTGATCTAGCTCCACTCAATGAATCTTGTCCTCTAACAAGCATCACATTTTATCATTGCTTTATGTTGTGACTCAAGGATCAAACCCATTCACGACAAATTCCAGAGGGAGAGAGAGAGATTACATCTTTATCAAGCCCTTCTTGGAAATTGATGTCAAAGGGGGAGAGAGAGATCACATCAAAGCTTATCATTTAGAGAGAGAGATCACATCTCAGAGGGAGAGAGAGATATCCTTCAGGGGGAGAGAATACTAGTAGAAAGTATTTCTCAAGGATCCCAGATGCTTGGTGTTCAAGAGGAGAGATGCCACATGTCTTCTTGAGGAGAAAGACATGTTCATATGTGCTTACTTGCATTAGTTTGCATTAGCTCTGTTCATTTATATCTTTCAGCTCTGATTTTCTGTTCCCTATCTTCTCCCAGTATCCCATGTTAGATTCAGGGGGAGCAAGACATCTAAGGGAAAGAAATCATTTAAATTCATTGCATATCTTTACTCTTGGGGACATGTCTAATCCAATGTGGTACTTAGTACTCACTCTCTACATGTCATCCCAGTCTTGGTATTATTGTAGTTTCTTCTGTTTGCTCTGGCTAGTAGATGTACCTGTGTTATCTAACCTTGTTTGTGCAGGTTCATTCCATCCTAAGCCTACTCAAGACTACAAGGTAAGTATATGCATCACAATCATGTGTATGAGGAATTCTTGCTGATGTACATACTGTTTGCAAGAAGGACTCATGGGCATGAAGGTATTTCCTTTAATACTTTTTGCTCTGATGCATATGGCCAAGATACATGTAACACATAGCCTGCTCTATCATGGTTATGCTATCACATGCTTCTATATTTTATATTCACATGATTGCATACATGTAGGGGGAGCCTATGCTTGTTACATGTCTTTCCAAAGCTTTACTTGTTGTTCTTTATATCTTTATCTAAAGTTTTGATGTATGTTTTCATCAATTACCAAAAAGGGGGAGATTGAAAGCACAAGTGCTCCCTAGGTGGTTTTGGTAATTAATGTCAACATATCTCTTGTTGGACTAACACTTTTATCTAGTATGTTTCAGATAAGTTCAACAATGGAGTGGCATGGACTAAAGGATGTGGGAACTCCCTCAAGATGCTAAGGACAAAGGATTGGCTCAAGCTTCAAGCTCAAGACTCTTCATTTTCCATTTTAGTGATCCAAGATCACATTGAGTCTATAGGAAAAGCCAATACTATCAAGGAGGGATGAGGTGTTGCTTAATGAGCCTCTTGCTTCATGTGCTTAGTGATATGCTCCAAAAACCCTCAACCACTTTCTCACATCCACATATGTCCTAAACCTAAAGTCAAACTCGGCCCCACTGATTCTTTCTATCCGGCGCCACCGAGTTTGGATTTCTTAGCCACTGCCACAAACCCTAGGCAAATCGGTCTCACCGATAGGGATCTCGGTCTCACCGAGATGGGATTGTAATCTCTCTGTGTATGTCCATTATCAAAATCGGTCTCACCGAGTTTGAGCAATCGGTACTACCGAGATTACAATGCAAACTCTCTGGTTAACTTATTATCAAAATCGGTCCCACCGAGTTTGATAATCGGTCAAACCGAGTTTGCCTGACCAATTCTCTGGAAAGATTGTTACCAAAATCCGTCCTACCGAGTTTGTGTAATCGGTCTCACCGAGATTACGTTATGCCCTAACCCTAACCGAATCAGTCCTACCGAGTTGCATTTCGGTCCCACCGAAAACCCTAACGGTCACATTATTTGCTAAATCGGTCTGACCGAGTTTAACGATTCGGTCCCACCGAGTTTGGTAGATTGTGTGTAACGGTTAGATTTTGTGTGGAGGCTATATATACCCCTCCACCTCCTCTTCATTCGTGGAGAGAGCCATCAGACAAAACCTACACTTCCAGCATCCTATTTCTGAGAGAGAACTACCTACTCATGTGTTGAGGCCAAGATATTCCATTCCTACCATATGAATCTTGATCTCTAGCCTTCCCCAAGTTGCTTTCCACTCAAAACCTCTTTCCACCAAATCCAAATCCTATGATAGAGAGTTGAGTGTTGGGGAGACTATCATTTGAAGCACAAGAGTAAGGAGTTCATCATCAATGCACCATTTGTTACTTCTTGGAGAGTGGTGTCTCCTAGATTGGCTAGGTGTCACTTGGGAGCCTCCAACAAGATTGTGGAGTTGAACCAAGGAGTTTGTAAGGGCAAGGAGATCGCCTACTTTGTGAAGATCTACCGCTAGTGAGGCAAGTCCTTCGTGGGCGACGGCCATGGTGGGATAGACAAGGTTGCTACTTCATGGACCCTTCGTGGGTGGAGCCCTCCGTGGACTCGCGCAACCGTTACCCTTCGTGGGTTGAAGTCTCCATCAACGTGGATGTACGATAGCACCACCTATCGGAACCACGCCAAAAACATCCATGTCTCCAATTGCGTTTGAATCCTCCAAACCCTTCCCTTTACATTCTTACAAGTTGCATGCTTTACTTTCCGCTGCTCATATACTCTTTGCATGCTTGCTTGCTATGTGTTGTGAATGTTAAACTTGTGCCTAAACTCCACTCAAATTTAAAGAAACTTAAAAACTGCAACTTTTGTACTTAGTGTCTAATCACCCCTCCCCTCTAGACACCTCTTCTCAAGGTCCTACAGATGGCCTAGCTAGTGGTGAGAGTAGTATGTGGGCGGTGAGGCCTCCGCGACAGCACAGCCGGCCACGGGAGGCAGAAGCATACAACACGACCGGCGCTGCTTTGGGTGGCTGGAGCAAGAAGACCAGAGGTTGAAGAAGCACTATGGCTGTTGGATGGATATCGTACGATCACTAGAGCTAGAATCGTTCATATATGGACTAAGTTGACAAAGCCCTCCATCTCCGTCAACTTAGTAGGCCCACAAGTCAGCCTCCCGCTATGGTGGGTCCCAGCTGGCAGGGGGTATTCATTTTTTGTGCGCAATAAGAAGGCACTTCCTTGCGTGCGAAGATATAGTTGGTGGGTCTGACCTGTCAGCGAAGGGAACTTTTTTCCGCAAAATACAGAGGCCCTTCCGGTGGGTCCCAGATGTCAGGTGGAGAAATCATTATTTTGCGTGTAATAAGGAGGCATTTCCTTGTGTGCGGCCGTGGACCCAGCTGTCAGCCTCTCCACGTACAGTCCACTTTCGATGGATGTCGTTCGTTGACCAAGTTGACCACGCCCCGCCGAGAGCACCAGGGCGGTGGACGACGGCGAGGCATACGAAGGGAACGACACTGAGCCGGGGAAGACACGGTAGTGGTTGCCCACGTGATGGAGAGTACGAGGGTTGACTGGTTCGGCTGCCGTCGCCGAAAAATAACAGGAGGAGTGGGTGAGTAGAGGGATAGACAGGCCAGGGATGCGAGTATGATGGGGCCGTGAGGCCTGCCAAGCAGCATAGCCGACCACGAGAGGCGGGAGCAGGCGGTTCCGTCGGCGCTGGTTTGGGCGGCTGGGGCAGAAAGATCAGAGACTGAAGAACCATGATTGCCGTTAGATTGACATCTAACGGTGTGACGCTGGTAGAGTCGATTGTTGACTAAGTTTATTTTTTGAGAAATCTTGTGTACGCATGAACTTAGTAGGCCCACAGGTCAGCCTTCAAATATGTGGCAGACAACATAGAGCCCATTTGCTATTTTTTAATAATTTGCAGCCCATTTGCTAATTTTTAAGTAATTTATTACAACCCATTTTCTGCCCAGGATCACGGTCAAAAAGTTCAACCTTATTTCGCATATTTCGGTGGAGTCTGAACTGTTGTAATCCCAAAATGATAAGTATTTTTTTAAGAACTTATTAATTTGCCAGAAAATGTTTTGTTTTTGTAAGCAAATAAGACGTGGGACAATTGAGTTGGTTTAAGGGAAAACCAGTGGTAAAAAAATCAGCGCTGGGAGGAAAAAACAACAAAAATAAGGATGTAAATATGAAAAGGGAATTTTATGTATTTTCATGATATGTGTATATGAACTAGTAAAACTATAGGTAGAGATTAGAAAATGGATGTAGGACATGCGCTTCAAGAGGAAAATAGAACTGGGTTGTGTGTTTGATTCAGTAAAAAAACTGCCTGCGGATGTTGTAAGACAAAATATAAGTAATGCTGGTGGGCCAGAGGCCAGTAGATACCTGCTGGATCTTTGTGCCCCGTTGTTGTCATGGGCTAGGCCTGTTAAAAACAAAACCAAGCCTGTGCAGTCTATAGCCCAGTTGAAACTTGCTCGACCTGAAAAAACAATATATGTGCTCAATAAACAAGAGAGTTCTGCATGTACAGACTGATAACTAGGATGCATCAGGGATATTGTTTTTTCATCGTGATAATAAGTGCATGCACTTGTTTCGAAAAAATTGGAGAACTGGGAATTCGAACGGCAGGTGCTTATTATGCTACCCATCAAATAAAAATCAGGTGCCTGAAAATTCGTTTCAAAACAAATGATTTAGCTTTATATCCACGTCGACCCTCGGCATGATGGTTGGAAGAAAATTCAAGTTTATACCAAAAGATCGTTAACAACAATACCAACTTGCGGACGACAAGGTAGTACAAGTACCAATACCAAACTAACTTATAATCTTTTTACTCCTGGCCCTAGTGTTTGTCTGGTAGAAAATCTTGCAGAGGACTAGCTCCCTCTCCTTCTCTTGCTCCAGGTCCCCGAGGTGGTACTGGTGCATCACCCAGTTGGTCCTCTGCCGGTCGAAGTTCTTGTTGGTGTGCAGCACCAGAACCTTTTTGCTGCCCGTTTGCCGGCCGTTGACTATCACCGGCATGGTATTGTCGGTCTTGTGCCACATCGCGTGCATGCCGCACTCCAACTATATCTTGCGACGTGTCCACCTGCCCCTTTTGAATGCTCTGGAATTGCGCTGGAAGAAATGCTTCCTTAGGCCACTCAGTGTGATACCTGCAGTATTGTCGAATACAGGTTTTAGTGTACGTAGTTGGCATTTTCATAACATCTTTGGCATGTTGCAGTCACTTGTTTCACTTTTTATTAACTGTCAAATTGTAATTGCTTCACTAGGTCTGCGTCTAAAAAGAAAAGTAGAGCTATAAACAAAGGAATATGTTTGTGCAAGTAGATGGCCGATCGGTGTCTTACCTGGAAGTTTCTCAGGTTGGGTGTAGCATATGCCGTGCTCGTTGTCAATGGTTGGTATGAACAAATCAATGAGAGGGTGAGATCTCGCGCTGTCAGCACTCACTTTGGCCTCAAGGTGCTTGATCAGCTCCTGATCCGTGGGATCGAACTTGACGCCAGCCGGTAGCACCGGCCAGTCCTTCTTCGACTTGCATCGGTAATTCCAGTTATATGGTACTCAATGAATGATCAATCGATGTTTTAAGTGAATGATGAAAGATTTCGACAGATAAGTGGTACTCCAATTTTGAAGTCTAGAATATCCGAACACGCCGCCGGGATTCTTGTGTCACCTCACGCGCAGTGTGTTGTCACTTCAATTCAATGTGTGGACATGATAAATAATTTGATCGACGTATACTAGTACTGCTACTGTACTACTTACTAGTCGTATTTAGTGTCACATTTTAACCATAGGTTTAATTAACAAGTACTCACTTGAAGCCTAATTGATGCACTTGATCCCAGGAAGGTATCTATCCTTCAAACCAGAGGAGTGCTCACGTCAATTCAATATATATATATATATATATATATATATATATATATATATGGCTTCTGCACAGCATCTCCATCATCATTATCAGTACATCCTACGCAGGTGAGTTATGATGCACTTGATCCCAGGAAGGTATCTGTCCTTCAAACCAGAGGAGTGCTTCAAACTAACAACAATACATAATCTCCAACAAAAGAAGGTCATGCTATAGCAGCAGAATACATGGCCCAGTCTAGATATTAGCACGAATCAAGTTGTGAATATTTCCTGTTGGCATGAACCACATCGCCGCATGTCGGGTTTGCAAAAGCCATCCATCGCATGGAAGCTTGATGCCTTTCACACACTGAAGATTATCTGGCAACAAGCTGTGTTGACGAATCTCTGGATATGGTGATTCATAAAACCCATGGTATGATGTGTAAACACAGTCCCCCTGACGAATGGAAGTTGCATAGCACGGTAATCATCGCCGGTGATATGATTGATGATTGGTTGGATGATCCGATAATTGAGCCCGACGAACAAGGAGTGGTTGCCGAGGCTGTAAACTCGCCTCCAGTTGAATACGCCTGGCCCAACAGAGCTGGGATCTTTCTCGAACACAAATCAGCCATAGCCATCAACGTCACGAATGCCCCATGCATTGTACTACATGTGGTTTAATGTAATGGTTTGGTCAATTTGGTACGTGCGATGAGCATCAAATGACCGCCGTCAGCTAAACGAGCGATAAACCACCACCCATCGGCTGGTATGATTACAGGTCCTGGAATCATGAAGGCCAGCGTATTTGCGTCTGCTGCAACAATTCAAATTGGAGACCAAAAGGACAAAAATAAACAATCATGTTCATAGTATGTGTGGAATTAAGATTATTATAAAAGTGACACATATCATAGACAGAGAATTGCAATGCTGTGGTCATAATCATACCCCAAGTTAAAAAATAATCTAATGGCTTTCATATTCTAGCAATATGTCATGGTTCAAACATCATGTAACAATGAGAGGAAAACAACTATGACAGAGCCTACTCATATTCTACCATAGCACTTATTACTACTATTCTCATATCAACTCTAAGCAATAACATGTGTTGTTATAAAAATCTTGGAAATGAGAGTAACATATAGCAATCGTGATGTTATGCTCATAATATGTATTCTAACAATCATTAGATGCCAATTGTTCTCATATCAACTCTAACAATAACATGTGTGGTCATAAAAATGTAGGAAATGAGAGGAACATATAGCAATGATGTGGTTATAGACATACTATCTATTCTAAATTTGTAACAATGAACAAGCAGTTGTATTCATAAGGTAAAGATGAGATGAGATAGAACAATTACACGACGATAGATTCCACCAGTATAGGCAGCCAATATGTGCGTCGACCGCGTAAACGATGCCATCATGCACTATAGCATCAGACAGAAATGTTGCCTCAACAGGATTGACGATGAGCCATAACCATGTATGGCGACCGGATTCCAGATAGACTAATCCCATGTTGAACAAGGCAATGAGCTTGTAATCCATGTAGTCTTCTGATGGTGTGGGCACTTCGCAGATTACAACTTTCAGCAAACAGAGGTCGAGCCAAAAGCTTGACGCATCTCGTGCGTGGTAGGCAGGAGTGTCCGGCGGGCCGCGAGGCTCGATGGCGGCGGTATCCAACGATGGAAGGGTGATCTCTCGCTGGGTGTAGATATCCATGAGACGCCACGGACTACCGGATTGGTGGATGAGGACGATCCAGTTGGCCTTCATGCCTGCCCAGTAGTGGCCGCGCATGAAGGACAGGTGGACGGGTAGTGGTAGCATGTCGAGGGGCACCACGGCAACCTCCGTAGGATCGTCAAGTCGGTGTCTGGGCCACCTGTTAGGATCGGGCATCAACAAGCAGGGTGTCTTGAAAAGAGCTGGCCGGTTGCAGACGAGTAGACGGTGCAAAGACACCGAGCATGTGGCCAGACGGATGGTGCTGAGTAGGTCCATACGATTACAGATCTGCTCCAAGAGAACATCGGGGAGGGAATTCCAATCGCGGCTCCGCGTGTCAGTCAGTTCTGCCATTGGGGTTTTCGGTGCCTGCGAGCCAGCGGGGAAGTGGATTCGTGCGGGCGAGCGAAGAAGCTTCTCCTCGTGTGGCCGAGCAGTGAGTGGGGGGATATGGTACACGCGAGCTACCAAGGAAGATGGCGCGGGTGGGCGAGCAGTGAGCGGGGGTAAATGGTGTGCGGCCGACGATGGGGAAGAGAGGAGGAAGAAGAGTGGAAGACGGGGAAGAAAGTGCATTAAAACTCAATTCTACTAGTACTACTACCAGGATATACCGTCCTTCGGAGTGTAAATAGTTACACCGATGACATGTGGGTCTACCACAAGAGGGCCCATATGTTAGTTAATGGAGGACAGAGGTGCGTGGGCATATTTGCGGAAGCGTGCTCTACTGGCAAACATGATGGCAGTACTGGGTAAGGCTGATTTAGTAACACCAACACGCTGGTTCAGCTTATTAATTATGTGTCCCATCTGCTGCAGCATGTATTGTCACTTCACTGCGAAGACTAGTTGAATAGTTCTCCCTAACCGAGATGGGGAATAATGGATCGCGAAGACTTCCTTTCTACAGTATCCCTATGCCTCTATGCTCACTTCACTCATTTTGCTCTGTACCTAGTCACTTGTTGAAATCTGTAGAAAGACAAATACTCCGTACTTGGGAACAGAGGGAGTATCACCATATGGAGGGAACAGAGGAAGCTTGAAATATGAACATGTCAATGGGAGGGAGTAAGCCCCATGCATGCATGCATGAATGCAACATGCAACATGCAACACTCACACATACACATGGACGCACACAACACTCACGCACCCATGTGGCACACAGCACATGACGCAACACACACGCTCGCGCTCAAGTGCTCAACCTACTCCCTACGTCCGTGAAAGACTATACATTTAGAGATTTACACATTGACCAAGGCATAATTAATGCCCAAAAGTAGTAGACTTATGTGTGCATGCGACCATTGAGAGAAGAAGATTAAATGAAGGCTGTTGCATGCTGTAATTAAGGATAGACATGTAGCCTATACCTAGAGCACAAGTAAGTGCATTAGTCAATCAATATTGATTTAGATTAAAGGTTAAATGCATTGGAAGTGTAGATGTACATCATGTACTATACTCTTTGTTTTTAGCCGATGTACACTCTTTGTTGGAAGACCGAGGGAGTACACGTGCATGCACTCACATACACAGCCAGGGTGGTTCGCGTGCAAGGGTTGGACTCCTGTCGCGCCTGCGTAAAGTTTTGTTTAACTGATTTCTTTGCTCTGCCAACTGACAGGTGGGACCCAGAAACTAGGTGACAATTTAACCAGTCAACAAAGTGCCACGTCGACTATGTGGCCGGTTAGTAGGGTGCAATACGGTGCTCTACGATGAGCTAGTGATTGTATAATCACCGCAAAACTATATATAGTGACCGTAAAGAACGTATTGTTACATACGTTGACCACCAATGTATTTTTCTCATTTCAAATTAAGCCATCTTAACCGGAAAGGATGCAGTATGGACTAGTACTAGTACTGCTTTGATGTGTCCCGTCAACTCGCCAAACGAGGAGAAGCTTGCTTACTATGCCTCTCCCTCGCCCATGCGCACGGTGGTTCGCAGGACGAGGAGAGGGCTTTGACTACAGTGCCCTCTCCCTCTCCCTCTCCCTCGCCCTCGCCCTCGCCCTCGTGGTGGAAATGCAGCGGTTCAATTGGTGTCAGATTGCCAGAAGCATATTGTACTGTAGTATCATCATTGTTGGACCTTCCGAAGAGGCGAAGAGCCAAGTGTAAGGTTCACATGAGTACAAACTATTGAACCTCCAGAAGAGGCAAAGAGCCAAGCGCAAGGTTTAATAGGAGTTGTCATCCTAGTAGGATTGTACTACAACTATAGCAAATGATGCTACTGTATGATGCCGCCACGTCACGTATATCCAAAGTTGTGCCACCTTTTTTTCTCAAAGAGCGTGTTGGAGCCCGTGCAACAACCACACAAGTTGCATGTACACATAACACATTTACTAGTAATAAATTCTAAAGGACAAATGCCAGTATGCCACACAAGTTCATCTCCAATTCATGTGATAAATTTGTGCACGACTAGTCTACATATATTCACAGCGCAACCGTTCACAATTTACCGTACTCCACTTACACGTTATAGATGGGCTACATGTCCTCCTCCAGGTTCCAGTCCCAGGTGTTCTTCATGGATGGTAGTGGTGGGCAACGGGAATCATTGTCGTAGCTTTCTAGTTCGGTTCCACACAATGGAGACTCATCCAAGCTGAAGCTGCATAAATCAGGGATATCATGTCCCAGCATGTCGTTCATCTAGCGGTATGCGCTGAAGACACAACCATGCTTCATGAACGGCGGGCCTTCCGTGTCGTGCACGGAAGGTGGCATCCGCTTCACAATGGGGTAGTTGTCCCCAATGAAAAGCGAGTACTCTCCAAGAGTGTTCCTCGGCACCCACGTAGCATCACGGGGGTCGAACTCGGCACCGTTCATCTGGTACACGCGGCATCTCAGATCTGGACACATGGTGACGTACATAGTCAAGGTCCATGCATAATAATGTTGTGCTCAAATATGGCGGTCAGTAATACTGTGCAGCAAATAGTACTACTCCGGTATAGAGGAAGTAAAATAACCGGCTTATTATATATAGCCACTCTTGGCTACATGGATGAGATAGTAAGACATGGAAAAACAAAAATGGTGGCAGCTAGTGGGTTCAAGTCTTCAAGGGCCTAGCTAGCTATACGCGTCCTCCAAGGTAAAAAGTACTCCTACTAGTACTAGTAAGTACTACTAGTACAACAATGAAAGAGAAGGCGAGAGGGTTAAAAAATGGAATACCTGGGTAGATGGTGACGGTCCGATCGTGGTAGATTTTGTGACCATGTTGCACATTAGTGGTACCATGGGTAACGACTGCTAAGATAGTTGATCCCAATATGCCAAAGTCAGCTACAAGGTTCCAGGTTAGACTGAATCGCGGTTGCAAATGCACATCCAGGATCGGCGATCTTATTTTGATCAGGGGATGACTGGTCCCTACAAAATAATGGAGTGTCGTTAGGGATGCAAATGATGGTTTGTGCATTCCGTTTGTAATCTCCCGTACCGTAGGATGGAAACTAGATGAAACAAGTCCCCTGGCTTGTCACCGCAAAGATGCGGACTAGATGGTGCACTGCGTCTTCGAACCCGTAGGGGTACAAATCTGTCGCCGCCAACATGCGCCAGCCTCTGCCGTTACTGCCTCTTGCATTGATGGCAATCCTTATGTCAAACACCGCGATGAGTAGTCGCCGTAGCCGCGTCGCTTTGTCAGCGGGTCTGCAATTGCTATCTTCTTCAATCTCATGTAGGCATCATCATACATATTCAAGCCCAGCCAGTCCGGAAGGCTGATCCCAATGGTGGAGAACGGTCTACCGGAACGGCCGCACTGCTGTGGATGTTGTGCAAAATGATGGTGGTATCCGGCTGGAGGTATGCAAGCCAATCTTCATTGGCACCGACCCAGACCTATATATAAGACGGTGGGCAGCGGAGAAATTACTGGATGGAAATGGAATAACTAAGTACTACATGATCAAGCTCCATTACTGACCTGCTCATCGGACAAAATCCGATTACCTCTCAACGTAGGCAACTCTAGCGGAGTCAACGTGCAACCATGGCCAGGGAGCGGTGGACTATTTGAAGGATTGTCCCATAGAAGAACCTTCTCCTCGAGGACGCATGGAAGACCAACAAGCATGGCCTTTCCCGAGCCTGTTTAAGCACCGTCTTGAAAAAGTTGGTGCAGGAAGCACCGAGTCTTACGGCGGTGAGGACGTCGGAGCGGCATGCGATTTCTCCTAGAGGATCGTCGTCCAAGGTCTCCCAGCCCCGATGAGGAGGAGAACCGCCTGGTGAATCCATGGGAGCAGTGACGAACTGCCTTCTCTTCGAGGGGGGGGGACTAGCGAGGAGGAGATAAGAGCGTAGTAACCGCAGGGCCTCGTCCCTTCCAACTGTAGATCGTTCCTTAGCAAAGGGGTGAGGCTATTATTTACTACTAGCACTAGCATTGTGGAACGTTATGGGATTGCATTATACTGTAAATAATAGCACTAGTAAGAAACTTTTGGCACTAGGTAGTAGTTTTTGGCGTGGATTAAGATATTTTGGGTATGTTTTTGCTATTTTTTGTACACGCCAACTAGTGTCAAAAAACGTCTTACATTATGTGACGGAGGAGTACGTACTCGTAATGTAGCAGCACTAGTACTACTTTTTCTCAACTAGTAGTGCGATGTACTGTACTTCTAGTCTAGTCTAGTATAGTGCACCAGTTTTGAACTCTTGAATCTCAGGGCCAAGGAGCTACAATTGGAAGTGGAGGGTACTACTGTTTTCTAGAACCATCGATGTACTATCAATGCAGGGAAAATACACCTGCGTAGTGGCCTAGTGGGTACTCTCGAGGCTCTATTCAGCCGCTCCTCTCACGTAGCTGGCCTACTCAGCCGCTCCTCTCACGCACACACTAGCAACCTGTTTATCAGCGACGGTTATTGCGGGGGCAGAACATTTGAGTTATTTGATACAACGAGACTAGGCTTTTCGCTTCCATTTGTGGAGGTGTAATGGATCTCGTCAAACTTTGTTAGTAGTTCCTTCTATATGAATGAGATGAAGCAAAGCTTTTGCCTCCGTTTCAAAAAAAAACGCGTCAAGAGGAATTTCTTTTATAGTAGAGCCGATAATGGAGTGAAGTCCATGTTGCAACTCCACAAGCTATAGAGTAGTAGTAGAGCACTTTACGTACAGAGCCATATTGCACAGTTTCTAATGCCCCGCCAGGCTTTTCCGGCTCCTCGGGCTTAATTGGGAGGCGCTAGTTTAAATATGCTACTAGCTGATGAGGAAGCTGCAAGCAAGGTGCGGCTAGGTCGAGCACGTGAGCCATGGGATGCTGGCAAGGAAAACCCGTTCATGTGGCTAGGCTATCCGGTGCACCCAGATTGTGGTGCCGCATGTCCGTTTTACTTCAAAACTCAAACTACCCGTGTAAAATATTGGCTCGCAGCAAAGTTACTATTTAAAAAAAAGGCCGCCGTGCATTCGACCGGGATCGAACCCACAAAATGAGGTATACACTCCCACGACCACTAGAAGTACTCGTTGGAGTACAACGCAACCTAGAATCGCCTTTTGTCGCTAGTAGTACGTACATTGTTCCTTACAAGAAACCCCTAATAATGCAAGAAACCACTAAAATGCCAAGAAACTACTACCACTTGCATACGTGGCAGACTTAAGATAAGACTACCTTATCAACCATTGTACATGCTCTTACCAACCAGCCCTACCAAGAAACGACTACTCTACAAAGTGCCGTTATAGGCAAGTTTCAACCCATGGCCCTTCTTGGATACATTTGTTGTCAATCTAACCCTACCATCCAAACACCACTTTGGTTAGAGTTAGTTCAGGGTTAGAATCTAACTCTAACCTCTGACAGGGCCCATGTCGCCCATTAAGTCAACGCCTTCTATTCGACCGTGCGTTATGACTTGTGCGACCTACATGTCAGTCTGCACAAATATCCCCGAGTGACCTCGTACCTCCGGCCCGTCCACCTAGTCATCCTCGGCCATGGGACGCAGCTACCGCCGCCGGCAGAAGGCGAGGTCAAAACCGCCGGCGATGCGAAGCCTATGTTGCGGCAGCGCGGATGCCAGCTCCGTCCGGCGCTCGCGGCCACTAGCTAGCCAAGATAGCTCCGTCCAGCTGCTTGTCTGCAAGGTTTGCTAGCTAGATTGGCATGGCAACGCGGCGGCTTGCTCGCGCGTGCCGCGCTAAGGCCAGCAATCTGGCTCGAGCGAAGGCTAGCTCGGTGGCTTGCTCGCTCGTGAGTCACGCTCAGGCCAGCCCGCCAACCCATGCGGAGGCCAGCACGGTGTCCGGCCTGTTTGGCAGAGCGGCGGCCAACTCGCTCATCACTGGCGCCACCGACGAACACGCATCGGTACTGTTTGAAGTAATGTTCAGGTAAAATAATGATTTGAGGGGGAATAACAGGATAGAAGA
Source organism: Triticum dicoccoides (assembly GCF_002162155.2). Classification (NCBI taxonomy): domain Eukaryota; kingdom Viridiplantae; phylum Streptophyta; class Magnoliopsida; order Poales; family Poaceae; genus Triticum; species Triticum dicoccoides. Next base: position 164,831,322 of record NC_041393.1, read on the forward strand.
TCAGATGTGGGTCCCTCGTGTCAACGGTCAAACATAATGTGTTGGTTTAAGCTGCCTCGTCAACACGAACGTGTGGGCCAACCCTGTCATAAATGGGTTTAAACGAACCTAATCGGTAGGAGTACTAGGTAGTAGTTTTTGGTGTGGATTAAGAAATTTTGGGTATGTTTTTTCTATTTTTTTGTACAATAGATTCTTCCTAGGGCTGGTTGAAAGTGGTAGCTTTTTGTTAAATACTCTACATATTGTAAGTAGGAGTGAAAGTCAAGCTTTGGAAGCCAATAAGCAAGGCTAGTTACATAGTGCATATGTATACATGATTGAAAGTAAATATCAACCATGATCGAAAACTCGAAACTATGGAATACTAGGAAAAAATGCATGGTTGGAAATACTAGCAATGTTCATGTGCGTTGCAACAAATCATAATTAGAATAATACTTATTCACAAACTTGATACAAAACACTCTAATTTTGATATACATATATCACTAGAGATATATTATGCCTCAATTAGACTATATTTCTTGGGCTGTTTTGGTGAGGTCAGGGAGGGATGTGGTTGTTTTTAAGATACTAATTATGGATTTTTCTGCAAATTGGTAGACAAGTGGAATGTTGGTGAGAAAAGGCAACAACTTACCTCACAGTTGTTAGATGTAGATCTAATGGTCAGAAACGATGGATGGCAGACACACCATCATCACCAACTTAGTCTTCTGTAGGAGTACTAGCAAGATCCGTGCATTGCATAGAACATCATGATGCATTTTTTTATAAAACACTTGTTGTGATTGACCCATGCGAGAGTAATCCCATGTGTAAAAACTAATGATATCTCGAGAAATATGAGATAAGGTGAAGAGGAGTGGGGTGTGGTGGTGATTGGTGGTCGGACTGAGCGGAGGCATGGGGATTGACGATGCCGGCAGCGGCCACCAGGCTAGTTTGTTCCAGAGGCTTCATTTCTTAATTGCTCAACAATGAGGTTGTTGGAGATAAGGATGAACGAGGGAAGGCCTTGTCTGAAAATGTGGAGAGGGGTGCGGGTATCTTTTAGTTTAATTTCCATCTGTCAGATATAGATCAGACGGTCTATATTGCAAGATGGCACGCATACCATCATCACCAACTCGGTATTTTATAAGAGAAGAAATATAAGTATGGAGATACAAACGTATTATCAATACTTGCTTCTGTAAACTAGTATCTACATTCTATTCATCGCCTCGACATGTGGGGCCTTAGCACAATGACTTCTCGACTGTGTAAAAAAAAGGTTTTCCCGTCACCGATAAGGAGGGGGTGACGGCGGCGCGCTTTTTGGCTTGCTCTAGTCCTAGTAGTCATACTAGGTGGTCTAAGCACGTGTAGATTTATTCTTTTTCACGTCTCGTGTTCGCCGTACTGCCACGACTGTTGATGAATAGATGGTAAGTTATTCACGGGGAAACCCTTGTTGAGCGTGTTTGCGAGATAGAGAGACAGTGTGCGTGTGTGATATGTTAGAGACTGAGGCAATGATAACAGATTCTTTGTGTCTATGTGTGTGGAGGATAGAGAGAGACGTGTACATGGGGCTTTGTGTTGTGTAACATGGAGACACATATACATAATTAGAGAGTGAGTGTGTGAGATACACATACGGACATGGGGAGAGATGAGGATCCAGATAAATGGGTGTTTGTGCGTGTCTGTGTGTGTTTGTGCACGCGTTTGTGTGTGAGAGGGAGTGTGTGTATGTGGAGTACAGAGACCACTAATGATGTAAACCTAGTATAAGGGAAGGGGAAATGGTGTGACATGTGTAGTAGCGGGATAGCATGGGTGCGGGCGGGGGGAGAAGACTATTTGGAAGAGACATCGAGTGTGTGTGGGGGAGAGGGGTGTGAGAGCGAGAGAGAGAGATAGCTAGCGACACACACACACACACACACACAGAGAGAGAGAGAGGAGAGAGGGGGCGAGAGGGGTCGTTTGTGTCCATAAATGGCATATAGATAGGGAGACAATGTTGATGTTGTTCGAAATTGGCCTATGTACGGAGACGCAAGGTAAGGGAGTCATCGTGTGTGTGATAGGGACTTCATGAGAGATCTAGAATAGATGGTGTAGAGAACAATGTGTGAAATCGAGAACTATGATACATTAGGGAGCTATGGAAAGAGTCACGACATATATGTATACAGGGAAGGAGCTGGGGCGGGTCCGCATGTGGGAGAGATAGAAAGAGGGGAGTGGTGCACAAGGAGACAAAGTGTGCTTGTTTGAAGTGGGGGTGGTGTGTGAGGTGAGTGCGCGAGAACCACATAACTAGGGAGATAGACTTTTGGGGGAGACGTTTTGTGTGTATGGGAAATATACACTCTACATAGTGTGTGTGCTTGAGAGAGATGTCGGGAGACCTAGAGAGTGGGGGAAGAGATGTGTGCATGCCCGAGAGACAAAGTGATAGAGACCTATATTGGGGTCCGGACTTTAGAAGAGAGAGGGGTGTTAATGTGCTCGTGTGTTGGTGTTTGGGGGAGAGAACGACTTCTCTATGTGTGTGGGGGGGGTGAGGGGGTGGCTTAAGATAAAGAGTGAGGTGTCTATATTTTAGGGACTTTAGCGTAATTGAGATATTGTGCACTCATGGTTGATCAATTTGTTTCACAGTTTGGACTATGAGATAATGATACTTTTGAACATGCGTGATATACCTTGATGTACCAGAATTACAAACCCAAGATTGGAACTTTTGAATTCGACTCCATCATTAGCTTTTGTAATTCATTTAAATGGAGGTACATTTTTTAAGCCGGGATTTCGTGATTTCAAATTCATAAATCAAACCTAGAGATATGCACATACGGGTATGTTCAAACTTTATAATCATCCACTTTATTCATACACATACACATTTTTGCTTTTGTCATCATATTTAGGATAAACACATTTGGAATTTCATTTGAATTGGACCGTATGATGGTATTTGCTTGTAGTAGCTCAATGATCCATATTTGAATTGAATGGACAATCTAAGTTTCAAGTTGGAGACATTGATTTTCAAAACTTGCATTCTCTTTTTGCGTGCAAAACAAACAAATTGTCGGCCATGATATCATAGTCAACTGTACAAGAGCAGAATATAATTTCAAGCGCCAAAAGCTTTCATTCCCGCTCACATCGAAATATCTCTCACCCGAAAGTTTAGTCCTGCGATATTCCTGTTTTACCCCTGCCACATGAATGGAAAAGGGCCGCTTTGGTAACTCCATTGTTTTCCCCTCTTTGCCCCCAACATTCTTTCCCTGAGCCCCTCCCCTTCCCC
>NC_041393.1:164834884-164860126 GCF_002162155.2 Triticum dicoccoides
GCTGAATCTAGTCCCCTGCCGCAGCGGCGGACCTCACACCCCGCCGGATCTACCTTACGCACCTTGGAACCCCCAACTACCAACTCACCACTTCATCGGAGCCGCTTCAGCGACTGGCTTGTCCACCGCTCCAGATCTCCTTGACCGCCATCATGGTCCACCGCACCGGATCTGCTTAACCGCCGCCCTCGTCAACCACAGTGTAGGCCCTTCACTGACTCCCTCGTCTGCCCCTTTGCTGGCCCTTCATACAAGCCCTTGTCCGCCGCAAAAGATCCGCCTCACCGAAAGCACTATACAACGCGCCTGCCGAAGCCTTCGTCCACTGCACCGGACCCGCTCCACGGATGCTATATTCAACTCCACCGGCCCTGCTTTACCGACGCCGCAGCCTCGTCAGGTTATTTCGATTTGTACTCCTTCGGTTTTTCTCATTATCGTGCAACTGTTCAGTTACCACAGATGAGCTTTCTTGTATGTCGACAGGCGCCGCAACCGTAGCACCGGAGTCGCTTCAGCGACGGCAATAGCCGGCCCAAACTCAACCGCAACACGAGCACCATCAATGATCCTTAGCTATTACTACGTCTTGAGCTTGCGTTGGTTTTCCTTGAAGAGGAAAGGGTGATGCAGCAATAGTAGCGTAAGTATTTCCCTCAGTTTTTGAGAACCAAGGTATCAATCCAGTAGGAGGCTCCTCAAAAGTCCCACGCACCTACACAAACAAACAAAGAACTCGCAACCAACACAATCAAGGGGTTGTCAATCCCTTCATGGCCACTTGCAAAAGTGAGATCTGATAGAGATAGTATGATAATATAAATATATTTTTGGTATTTTATAATATAGATTGGAAAAGTAAAGATGCAAATAAAAGTAGATTGAAAGCTTATATGATAAAAGATAGACCCGGGGTCCATAGGTTTCACTAGTGGCTTCTCTCAAGATAGCATAAGTATTACGGTGGGTGAACAAATTACCGCCGAGCAATTGATAGAAAAGCGAATAATTATGAGATTATCTAAGCATGATCATGTATATAGGCATCACGTCCGTGACAAGTAAACCGACTCCTGCTTGCATTTACTACTATTACTCCCCACATCGACCGCTATCCAGCATGCATCTAGATGATGAAGTTCATAAGAACAAAGTAACGCATTAAGAAAGATGACATGATGTAGAGGGATAAAATCATGCAATATGATATAAACCTCATCTTTTTATCCTCGATGGCAACAATACAATATGTGCCTTGCAACCCCTATTGTCACTGGGTAAGGACACCGCAAGATTGAACCCAAAGCTAAGCACTTCTCCCAATCTAGTGGGCCAAACCAAACTGACAATTCGAAGAGACTTGCAAAGATAACTCAATCATACATAAAAGAATTCAGAGGAGATTCAAATATTTCTCATAGATAATGATCATAAACCCACAATTCATCGGATCTTGACAAACACACCGCAAAAAGAGTTACATCGAATAGATCTCGAAGAAGATCGAGGAGACATGGTATTGAGATCCAAAAAGAGAGAAGAAGACATCTAGCTAATAACTATGGACCCGAAGGTCTGTGGTAAACTAATCACAACTCATCGGAGGGGCTATGGTGTTGATGTACAAGCCCTCCGTGGTCGATTCCCCCTCCGGCGGAACGCCGGCGAAGGCTCCAAGATGGGATCTCGCGGATATAGAAGGTTACGGCGGTGGAAATTGTTTTTTGTTGGCTCCCTGGATGTTTTCGGGGTACGTGGGTATATATAGGACGAAGAAGTAGGTCGGTGGCCGCCCGAGGAGCCCACGAGATAGGGGTGCATGCCCTGTAGGGGTGGGCGTGCCCTCCATCCTCGTGGCCGCCTCGGCTGCTTCTTGGCTTGCACTCCAAGTCCTCTGGATCATGTTTGTTCCAAAAATCACGCTCCTGAAGGTTTCATTCCGTTTGGACTCCTTTTGATATACCTTTTCTTCAAAATACAGAAATAGGCAAAAAATCGGCTATACGGGTTGGGCCTCCGGTTAGTAGGTTAGTCCCAAAAATGATAAAAATGTGTAAAATAAAGCCCATAAACATCCAAAACAGGTAATATAATAGCATGGAACAATCAAAAATTATAGATACGTTGGAGACGTATCAAGCATCCCCAAGCTTAATTCCTGCTCGTCCTCGAGTAGGTAAATGATAAAAACAGAATTTTTGATGTGGAATGCTACCTAGCATAATTCTCAATGTAATTTTCTTTATTGTGGCATGAATGTTCAGATCCAAATGATTCAAAATAAAACTTCATATTAACATAAGAAATAGTAATACTTCAAGCATACTAATCAAAGCAATCATGTCTTCTCAAAATAACATGGCTAAAGAAAGTTCATCCCTACAAAATCATATAGTTAGGCTATGCTTCATTTTCGTCACACAAAAATGCTCCCAAATTCTACACCCCCGATGACAAGCCAAGCAATTGTTTCGTACTTAAATAATCTCAAACTTTTTCAACTTTCACGCAATACATGAGCGTGATCCATGGATATAGCACTATGGGTGGAATATAATATGATGATGGGGATTGTGTGGAGAAGACAAAAAAGGAGAAAGTCTCACATTGACGAGGATAATCAACGGGCTATGGAGATGCCCATCAATTGATGTCAACATGAGGAGTAGGGATTGCCATGCAATGGATGCACTAGAGCTATAAATGTATGAAAGCTCAACAAAAGAAAACTAGTGGGTGTGCATCCAACTTCCTTGCTCATGAAGACCTTGGGCATTTTGAGGAAGCCCATCGTAGGAATATACAAGCCAAGTTCTATAATGAAAAATTCCCACTAGTATATGAAAGTGACAACATATGAGACTCTCTATATAAAGAACATGTAGCTACTTTGAAGCACAAGTGTGGAAAAGAGATCGTAACATTGCCCCCCTTTTATTTATTTTCTTTCTTTTTCTTTTCTTTTCTTTTCTTTTTCTTTTTTTGGGCCTTTCTCTCTTTTTTGGCCTTTTTTTTTCTTTGGACTTTCTTTTTTTGGCCTTTCTTTTTTTTCTTTTTGGGGACAATGCTCTAATAATGATGATCATCACACTTTTATTGATTTACAACACAAGAATTACAACTCAAAACTAGAACAAGATATGACTCTATATAAATGCCTCCGGTGGTGTACCGGGATGGGCAATATTAAGAGTGACATGTATGAAAAATTATGCAAAGTGGCCTTGCCACAAATACGATGTCAACTACATGATCATGCAATGGCAGTATGACAATAGTAATGCGTGTCATGATGATAAACGGAACGGTGGAAAGTTGCATGGCAATATATCTCGGAATGGCTATGGAAATGCCATAGTAGGTAGGTATGGTGGCTGTTTTGAGGAAGATATAAGGAGGTTTATGTGTGATAGAGCGTATTGTATCACGGGGTTTGCATGATCATGTCAACTACATGATCATGCAATGGCAATATGACAATAGTAATGCGTGTCATGATGATAAACGGAACGGTGGAAAGTTGCATGGCAATATATCTCGGAATGGCTATGGAAATGCCATAGTAGGTAGGTATGGTGGCTGTTTTGAGGAAGATATAAGGAGGTTTATGTGTGATAGAGCGTATTGTATCATGGGGTTTGGATGCACCGGTGAAGTTTGCACCAACTCTCAAGGTGAGGGCAATGCACGGTACCGAAGAGGCTAGCAATGATGGAAAGGTAAAAGTGCGTATAATCCATGGACTCAAAATTAGTCAAAAGAACTCATATACTTATTGCAAAAATCTAGAAGTCATCAAAAACCAAGCACTACGCGCATGATCCTAGAGGGATAGATTGGTAGGAAAAGACCATCGCTTGTCCCCGACCGCCACTCATAAGGATGCACAATTCAAGGACACCTCATGTTTCAAATTTGTTACACAACTTTAACCATATGTGCATGCTACGGGACTTGCTAACTTCAACACAAGCATTCTTTAAATTCATAATCCCCCAATTAGCATGACTTTAATATCACTACCTCCATATCTCAAAACAATTATCAAGTATCAAATTGATCATAACATACAATTCACTTCCTATGATAGTTTTTATTATACCCAACTTGGATGCCTACCATTCTAGGACCAGTTTTATAACCATATCAAATACCATGCTGTTCTAAGAGACTCTCAAGATAATATAAGTGAAGCATGAGAGACTAGCAATTTCTACAAAATTAAGCCACCGCCGTGCTCTAAAAGATATAAGTGAAGCACTAGAGCAAAAACTATCTAGCTCAAAAGATATAAGTGAAGCACATAGAGTATTGTAATAAATTCCAATCAAGTGGGCTTCTCCCAAAAGGTGTGTACAGCAAGGATAATTGTGGAAAACTAAGAAGCAAATACTAATATCATACAAGACGCTCCAAGAAAAACACATATCATGTGGCGAATAAAAATATAGCTCCAAATAAAGTTACCAATGAACGAAGACGAAAGAGGGGATGCCTTCCGGGGGCATCCCCAAGCTTAGGCTTTTGGCTATTCTTGTATATCTTGGGGTGCCATGGGCATACCCAAGCTTAGGCTCTTGCCACTCCTTATTCCATAGTCCATCAAATCTTTACCCAAAACTTGAAAACTTCACAACACAAAACTCAACAGGAAATCTCATAAGCTCCGTTAGTGAAAAAAAGCAAAACCACCACATAAGGTACTGTAATTAACTCATTCTTTATTTATATTGGTGTTAAACCTACTGTATTTCAAGTTCTCTATGGTTCATACCACTTAATACTAGCCATAGATGCATCAAAATAAGCAAACAACACACGAAAAATAGAATGTGTCAAAAACAGAACAGTCTGTAGCAATCTGTAACTAACTCAAACTTCTGGAACTCTAAAATTCTAAAAAAATAGTAAGTCCTGGAAAATTTGTCCATTGATCTACATCAAAAAGAATCAACGCAAAATCACATTTCTGTGACTTAACAAAACTAATTTCGTGCGCGCAAAGTTTCTGTTTTTCAGCAGAATCAAATTAACTATCACCGTAGGTTATCCTATAGGTTCTACTTGGCACAAACACTAATTAAAACATAAAAACACATCTAAACAGAAGGTAGATGCAAAATTTATAATTAAACAGAAACAAAATAAAAAAACACAAATAAAATTGGGTTGCCTCCCAACTAGCGCTATCGTTTAACGCCCCTAGCTAGGCATGAAAGCAAAGATAGATCTAAGTAGTGCCATCTTTGGCACTCAATTCATAAGTAGCTCGCATGATAGATTCATAAGGTAATTTGATTTTCTTTCTTGGAAAGTGCTCCATGCCTTTCCTTGATGGAAATTGGAATCTAATATTCCCTTCCTTCATATCAATAATTGCGCCAATCGTTCTAAGGGAAGGTCTACCAAGAATAATAGGTCAAGAAAGATTGCAATCTATATCAAGAACGATAAAATCTACGGGCACCAAATTTCTATTTGCAACAATGAGAACATCATTGTTCCTTCCCATAGGCTTTTTAATGGTGGAATCCGCAAGGTGCAAATTTAAAGAGCAATCATCAAGATCATGGAAACCTAGAATATCACATAAAGTTTTCTGAATCGTGGAAACACTAGCACCCAAATCACACAAAGCATATAAACTCATGATCTTTAATTTTAATCTTTATGGTAGGTTCCCACTCATCATAAAGTTTTCTAGGTATAGGAACTTCCAAATTAAGTTTTTCATCATAAGATTGCATCAAGGCATCAACAATATGTTTGGTAAAGGCTTTATTTTGACTATAAGCATGAGGAGAATTCATAACGGATTGCAACAAGGAAATACAACATTCTAAAGAAAAATTATCATAATTAAATTCCTTGAAATCCAAGATAGTGGGTTCAATGCTATATAAAGTCATGACCTCTCAATCCCACTTTTACCAAATTTAGCATCAAGATCTAACAACTCCAAATTATTGGGACGCCTTCTAACTAAAGTTGACTCATCTCCAATCCCATTATTATTAAGATTCATATTGCAAAACAAAGATCTAATAGGGGATACATCAATATCTTTAAGATCTTCATCATTATTTTCATGGAAACTAGAAGAACACACCTTTACAAAGCAATCTTTCTTAGCACACAATCTAGCGGTTCTTTCTTTGCACTCATCAATGGACACTCGCATTGCTTTGAGGGACTCATTGATATCATGCTTAGGAGACGTAGATCTAATTTTAAAGAATCAACATCAAGCGAAAGTCTATCAACGTTCCTAGCCAAATCATGAACTTTGAGCAATTTTTCTTCAAGCAAGGCATTAAAATTATTTTGAGAGATCATAAATTCTTTCACACTAATCTCAAAATCAGAGGGCATCTTATTAAAATTACCATAAGAATTATTGTAGGAATTTCCATAATTATTAGAGGAATTACTAGGAAACAGTCTAGAATTAAAGTTTCCTCTTTAAGCATTGTTTCCAAAACTATTCCTACCAACAAAATTCACATCCATAGATTCATTATTATTCTCAATCAAATTAGACAAAGGCATATCATTGGGATCAAGAGGAGCACTCTTTGTAGCAAACAATTTCATAAGTTCATCCATCTTCCCACTCAAAACATTAATTTCTTCTATAGCATGCACTTTTTTACTAGTAGATCTTTCGGTGTGCCATTGAGAATAATTAGCCATAATATTATCAAGAAGTTTCGTAGCATCTCCTAAAGTGATTTCCATAAACGTGCCTCCTGCGGCCGAATCTAAAAGATTTCTAGAAGCAAAGTTCAACCCGGCATAAAAGTTTTGTATGATCATCCATAAATTCAAACCATGAGTAGGGCAATTGTGAATCATCAATTTCATTCTTTCCCAAGATTGGGCAACATGCTCATGATCAAGTTGTTTAAAATTCATAATATTGTTCCTAAGAGTGATGATCCTAGCGGGAGGAAAATATTTAGAGATAAAATCATCTTTGCACTTATTCCATGAATCAATACTATTCTTAGGCAAAGACGAAAACCAAACTTTAGCACGATCTCTAAATGAAAACGGAAATAACTTCAATTTAACAATATCATTATCAGTATCTTTCTTCTTTTGCATATCACACAAATCAACAAAGTTGTTTAGATGGGTAGCGGCATCTTCACTAGGAAGGCCGGCGAATTGATCTTTCATAACAAGATTCAGCAAAGCAGTATTGATTTCACAAGACTCAACATCATTAAGAGGAGCAATCGGAGTACTAAGGAAATCATTATTATTGGTATTGGAGAAATCACACAATTTGGTATTATCTTGCGCCATGGCGACAAGTAATCCAACACACAAACAAACAGAAAAAAGGCAAATGAAAAATAGAGGAGAAGATTGGGAAAGAGAGGGCGAATAAAACGGCAAGGGTGAATTGGGGCAGAGGAAAATGAGAGGAAAATGGCAAATAATGTAAATGCGAGGGAGATGAGTTTGTGATGGGTACATGGTATGTCTTGACTTGAGCGAAGACCTCCCCGGCAAACGGTGCCAGAAATCCTTCTTGCTACGTCTTAAGCTTGTGTTGGTTTTCCTTGAAGAGGAAAGGGTGATGCAGCAATAGTAGCGTAAGTATTTCCCTCAGTTTTTGAGAACCAAGATATCAATCCAGTAGGAGGCTCCTCAGAAGTCCCACGCACCTACACAAACAAACAAAGAACTCGCAACCAACGCAATAAAGGGGTTGCCAATCCCTTCACGGCCACTTGCGAAAGTGAGATCTGATAGAGATAGTATGATAAGATAAATATATTTTTGGTATTTCATAATATAGATTGGAAAAGTAAAGATGCAAATAAAAGTAGATTGAAAGCTTATATGATAAAAGATAGACCCGGGGGCCATAGGTTTCACTAGTGGCTTCTCTCAAGATAGCATAAGTATTATGGTGGGTGAACAAATTATTGTTGAGCAATTGATAGAAAAGCGAATAATTATGAGATTATCTAGGCATGATCATGTATATAGGCATCACGTCCGCGACAAGTAGACCGACTCCTGCCTGCATCTACTACTATTACTCCACACATCGACAGCTATCCAGCATGCATCTAGAGTATTAAGTTCATAAGAACAGAGTAACACATTAAGAAAGGTGACACGATGTAGAGGGATAAACTCATGCAATATGATATAAACCCCATCTTTTTATCCTCGATGGCAACAATACAATACGTGCCTTGCAACCCCTATTGTCACTAGGTAAGGACACCGCAAGATTGAACCCAAAGCTAAGCACTTCTCCCATTGCAAGAAAGATCAATCTAGTAGGCCAAACCAAACTGATAATTCAAAGAGACTTGCAAAGATAAATCAATCATACATAAAAGAATTCAGAGGAGATTCAAATATTTCTCATAGATAAACTTGATCATAAACCCACAATTCATCGGATCTCGACAAACACACCACAAAAAGAGTTACCTCAAATAGATCTCCAAGAAGATCGAGGAGAACATGGTATTGAGATCCAAAAGAGAGAACAAGCCATCTAGCTAATAACTATGGACCCGAAGGTCTGTGGTAAACTACTCACAACTCATCGGAGGGGATATGGTGTTGATGTAGAAGCCCTCCATGGTCGATTCCCCCTCCGGCGGAGCGCCGGCGAAGGCTCCAAGATGGGATCTCGCGGATACAGAAGGTTACGGCGGTGGAAATTGTTTTTCGTTGGCTCCCTGGATGTTTTCAGGATACGTGGGTATATATAGGAGGAAGAAGTAGGTCGGTGGCCGCCCGAGGGGCCCACGAGATAGGGGGGCGCCCCCTGTAGGGGTGGGCGCGCCCTCCACCCTCGTGGCCGCCTTGGCTGCTTCTTGGCTTGCACTCCAAGTCCTCTGGATCACGTTTGTTCCAAAAATCACGCTCCCGAAGGTTTCATTCCGTTTGGACTCCGTTTGATATTCCTTTTCTTCGAAATACTGAAATAGGCAAAAAAACAGCAATACGGGATGGGCCTCCGGTTAGTAGGTTAGTCCCAAAATGGTATAGATATGTAAAATAAAGCCCATAAACATCCAAAACAGGTAATATAATAGCATGGAACAATAAAAAATTATAGATACGTTGGAGACGTATCAGCTATCAAGTATGACAACGATACCCATACGCCGCCGAGAATCAGGTACTATTATCCAACAGCCGACGCCTACGTTCACTTTCCTAGCATAAGCACCGCACCTTCGAATTTCTTCAGGGCATCATTCAGTTTTTCATGAAACGCGTTATTCTGCTTGCACCTATAGGGCCATACTTCTGGCAGTGAACATGTTACATGTTCTAAATTACATACCAGTGCACATATAGTTAATATGCTTTAGTTTTGTCCTAAGTATTACTGTACTTCCTAAATATCACTGCCCACTATTTTACTTCTTGAATGCTATATGATAATGGTGTTGTTCTGATGCCACCTGTTGGTTCCATCAGAATGCTTAATGTTCTCTATGCTTAATTACGCATCAGCAAACTAGCATGTGGTTCCGCTGCTTTTTGTTCATTTTACCATACATTTTCTGATTCTAGCTATTACATCACTGCTCCGAGCCTCTATTCATTACTTGTTTGTGTGTTCTTGATCTTCCCAAGTTGCATGACTAATTTGATGCTTCTATTAATTATGGAGCTGCCAACCCCATCAAGCAAAATATTTGTTCTTTTGGGGCTGGCACCTCAAACAAGCATAAAAATAGAGGGAAGCAGATATATTGTCGTGTATGCACACACACCCTTCTTTCATTAGTTTAGATGAACCACTGATGATCAATTCAGACCAGTGAATGCGATTAAAATTAATTTTACCTAATAGAGGGTGCAGAATAAACTACAACAACTAGATTTGCAACCACGGGATGCTGACGATATCTTCAAAGAACATTGCAACAGCAGCGAGGCTTGACAGCAACATATGGTAAGCCAGTGTGTTTTAGTACATGTGAAATGTAATGCGAGTGGGTTGCTTTCTTGGCTTGTGCCCTCAACCTGTAATCCTACCGAATTACATATAGTTTAGTTGTCTGCTTTGTTGTATTGCTTGATTTGAATGCTTGTTTGTTGTTACGCTATACCTGAGTTGGCCAATATGTCAGCAGTGCCTGATGTACTATCGTAAAGAAATGCATGCCTATTTCATTTGAGTCCTTAACTTTTCCTCTCAACTTCATCACAAGACTGTCTTTGTAGTTTATATGAGGTAGGGGTAGACTAGTAACTTTAATCAGACGTGACACGACGGCCTCTGAGCCCATTCAGACACGGTGGGCGCCAAATGTGGGCGGCAAAACACATTTGATTCAAGCTCGTCCGAAAGACTTGTGTCTCTTCCTTCATTTCCCCATTCATACACGGGGGCGGCAAAACAAACTCTCCTTGTCCGAAATTGATGTAGGCTAATATTTTAAATAGGGCAGATGTGTAACTTCCCTCAGATGTGACACAACTGCCCTACCTGTCAGCACCATTCATACACCATGGGCGCCAACCGTGGGCGGCAAAACATCCTCTCCTCGCCCGAAATAGTTACCAACAAATATTTGGGAGATGGGAGATTACCGTCCTATCCCAAACTGACGCGATGTCTGAAATTTTAAACGGGGGATAAGTTCGTAACTTTCCCACATTTCAGAGAAGCGCGTCCCAAAGTTTGAGATCCCCCCTCCCCTCCATTTCCCCATTCATACACCGTCGGCGGCACGGCAACCTCCGCACTGTGGCCAGCCTCCTCCGTCCGCCACCCCATCCTCCACCTTGCCGGAGCTGCTACCCCTACCCCGTCGTCCACTGCAAGAGATGGACGTCTCTCATCCACGGTGCTGGACCAGGATCCTTTCATCGCCTCCTCTCGCTTCATCAGCGCCGTCGTCCACCTTGCCGTTGCCACTCCTACGACCGCCTCGTCCACAGCAACAAGATGTATCCCCCGACCCGGCCGTCTGCCGTCTAAAGTCTTCTTCCCCACCGCCGACAGCCATCGCACCAGTAGCACCCTCAACGTATCAGCAGAGGCCTACACAGCGTCGCAAGAGAGGTGGTACTCTTCATATGTGCTTAAGTTATTGATCTCACCCGGAAAATAGATCATAATTTGTTTACTGTACTTTTCTTGTCCGTACCAAATCTTAGTGGCTAGTTGAAAGCAAACATTGGTTGAGAAGTAGCTTTGTCCGGTGTGCACCTTCAGATCCGCCATGGCATGGACACTATACTCGTAAAGCTTTTGGTTTCCCCCCTTTATATTCACTACCATCATCGTAGGTGCTTTGTGTCATGCTAGCACTGCTCCTCAAGACCTCAACCCAAAGCTTATGTGTTGAAATACGAATCTTATATGATGCTCATATAACTAAAATAGAGAATGTTTAATTGGTCACCTAATGTTCCTATATTCGTTTAGAAAAGCATGTGCGCCACCCACTGGTCCAGCTAGTTCCACTTTCCTGATTTTTCTCTTGATGCTTAGGGTTTTCCCCTTTTATCTACTCTACTATGATCTGCGTAGGTGCTTTCTGTCGTACTAGCATTACTCCACCCTTCAAGCTAAACAACACAATACTTAGAATTTGAAAGCTTAGTTGTTCAAATATGATTGTGATATGATATTGTTATTAGTTAACAGACACATTTAATTGGTTAGCTAAAGGTCCCAATTGAGTTTCCAAATGCATGTCACGACATATAGAGAGACAACATAATTGCATTTCTTTTTCACTTGTTGATTGTACTTTCTTGTCCATACCAAATCTTAGTTGTTATTTCAAAGAAAACATCAATTGCTAACTACCCTTTGCGCGGTTTGCAGCTTCAGATCTGCCATCCCACTGCCACGGTCAACACTGTACTCATCATGCTTATGGTTTCCCCATTTTATGATGACCACAATCAGCCTATGTGGTTCGTGTCGTAATAGCACTACTCCACCCATCGAGCTAAACAAGCTTAGTTGTACAATTTCATATCTGATATTAGTAAAACTGAGAGATGTTTAATTGGTTAGCTAAATGTTCCTACTTTAGTTTCGAAATGCATGTGAGCCACATATGGAGAGACCGGAAATAATAGTATTTCTCTGTGCGTTCTGGTTCATCATGGGTGGCCAACCAACATTGTATTGAATGGCTTGTAATATCTTGAATCTGCTTGCTCTTCTGCTCTTCTTTAAGATGATCCTCTTCTCTTGCGGTCGACTGGTCAGGTCGAGTTGTTCTCCCTTAGTATATTTTGAATCTGTCAGGTCAGGTCGACTTGTTCTTCTTTACTATATGTTGAAGTTGTCATCTGCGAAGTGTCATCACTTCTGGAGCTCTCATATTTTGAGTAGTAGGCCACATTATATTAATGCACACACCAAATTACAGCATGCATGGCATCTCTTAAAAGAATTGCAGAGATAGCACAAAGGGGTTTACAGGGAGGCAGTATTGCATTAAAATCACTTCTGCATTACAAAGAAAATCTCACTTGTTTTTATGTTTTCATGCATGTCAGATATTGAACATTATCAAAATGAATGTGAGAATGGGCACACAAGAGGAATATTGCGGAACAATCCACTGGCTAACAAACTTGGCATGGTGGAGGATGGCCTGTCTTATTCACCCATCAAGGTGCTTGCTCTAACTTGGCAAGGTTGTATTCGTCGCACATATTTTGCATCTGACCTCTTGCATTACTTCTACTTTGTTACACCATCTGCTTAGTTTAAGCATCATATATGAGTATATGCCATACCTATCTATTTTCTGTACCTATTCCATGTGTCGTCACACTATGTTTTTCCAGTCAAATGTTGTTCTTTCGTAATAGATGTCCAAAAGGAAGAGGGTGAGTGCAGATCCTCAAGGAGTGATACCTGTTGAATCAGATAGATCAGCAGCCACAGAAAACACAGGCCCAACTGTACCACAGTTTACCCCTACTCCATTGGCCAAGCCCCTATTAGAACTGCTGAGAGCCCAGCGTCAGGTACTGTCTATGATATCAATTCAAAATTTGAACTCCTAAATTTCTGCATGTGCATTACCTTCTCTCTTGTATGAAAACTAATTTCAGATGAATCTCCTTGCTCAAAGGATCATACGATCTCACAACAATACTGGGCTCTACATTGCTCTTGTCAGTACCTCTCTCCCTTTTTCCTTGTAACGTTGTACTTAATTAATTGCTATTTGATTATGTATCATCAGTCTGCACCTAAGCTTCATTATCCTCTGTTTCTTCCAATATTATTTGATCTATATTTACTCTTTGCAAAATGTAGAATAATGGCAATGCTTATAAAGAATTTTCTTTGGGGAATTTATTGAATTATCCTTCCATCAACATGAAGAAGGGCTTTGTCCAGCCCATGTTAACATGTAATGTAAGTTCATCCTTCTCAAGCCTTCAAACTTTGTTCTAGTATAGATTTGGATAGGCATCATTTCCTCCACTGCTGTTTGCTTTGCTGTTTACATCTGATTGAATGTTTGCAACAACTACCAGTTTCAAATTGTAGTTGTAAAAACATGTTCTTTATGCAGAACAGATCCATTTATTTGCTTATATAATTGTGAAACCTGTTACGTGTCTCCTTGATTCTCTTTCAGAGTCGTATCTCTTATGCCAGGCAGAACTTTAGGGAAGATAGTGAGCCAAACCATCTTGAGGACAGCGAGATGACCCCAAGGTCCTGTCTTGATGAAGACAGTGAGTTGAAGCTACTCACCAGCAGGTGTGAGACAACCTTTGTGTAGTCGCTGCCTCAATCATTTCGACTTCTTCAATCTCAACTTAAAGCGGAAAGGCTTGCTTCAACTCAGCTCCGACTTGAAGTCAAAGATGCAATGAAGATGTCAGAGGACTGCCTTGCGCACCATCATGCCATACAGCTACGGGTGATGCATCTATCGTTGACACAACTGAGGTCTACTCAGCTTCTTTGGCTGTTTGGGGGGGCCAACCTAGCCAGGACTAGTGCCTTCTGAAGTGCTCTCAATTTTGTATATTCTTTTGTCGGCATGTTTATTTGCACTGGTGGCGAACTTTGATGCCCAGTGGATGTAATATGTGTAATAGCCGTGATAGCCTAGCGTAAGTTGCTTGCTTATTTATTTCCTTGTTGTCTTGTTTATTTGTTTGCTTGCAGTCAGTGCAGTTCTTTTTCCGCGGTTTGCTAGTGGCTGCAATAACCTATTTTTTTAAACTAGGCCACAATAACCATGGGCTACATATTTACTGTAGTGATACTGGGCCTCCTACGGGCCGTAGAAACAATGGGCCTCTATGGGCCGTACAAACAATGGGCCTTCTACAGGCCATAGAAATAGTGGGCCTTCTACGGGCCATATCATCAATGGGCTTTATATGGGCCGTATGATCGATTGGCCAAACATGGGCCACTAACAGACCGCATTATGGCCGTAACGGGCTAGAGTTGGAATCGTCCGTTCATGGGCCGACCATAACGGGCCATCGTTAATAGGCCATATTTGATGATGCTATGAAAACGGCCCAACGTATTAACGGGCCACAAACGGGCCGACTGTAACCACGGGCTGAATTTGGCCCACAAGCAGAAAATGACAGTAACGGGCCATAAGTAACCGAATGCTATAAATGAGCCCAAGAATAAATGGGCCATGAGAAGGCTGAAAGATAACATGGGCTACAAACGGCCCAATGGATTAATGGGTTGTTAATGGGTATAAAGTGATACACTCTTCATTACCGGCCAGTTTCACCACGGGCCGTTAATGGGCCAACAGTTACAAAGGGTCTAATATGGGCCGAAATACGTCATGGGCCATACATGGGCCGGAACTTAAAATGGGCTGGAAACATATTGGACGGCCCAGATGACGCTACTGGGCGTAATTCGGATAGGTCATAATGGGCCTTGGGTTAGCGGGCTGTAAATGGGCTATATGCAAATAGGCCGTTAACAGGCTTTCCGTGGGCCGGCCCGCCACCTTTTGACCAAGTCAAACGGGCCGATCTTTTCACAGGAATGGGCCTCTATTGAGTCGTGCCACGTGTCGACGTATCATAGGCGCCTTCGTTCCAATGAGTGGATGACATCTGTCCCAACGGTGAGCCGACACGTGTTTCCTCTAGCCAATGATGATTTTACACGTGGAAAATCCCCATTGGTCGGGGCTGTTAACGGGTTATCGGATCCAAAACCGGACCCGGTAGCTTAACAGTGTTTCGTTACAGTGGATGCCATGTGTCGGTCAACCTTGACGAAAGCACTTCTATGACGCGTGATTTATCGTCATGGAAGTGGACACTTCCGTGATGATAATTTTGGTAATGTCATGGAACACTTCTACGACAGCACAGGTATGACTATCTTGATTCTGTCATAAAATCGTCATGGATGTACATGCATGACAAAAAACGTGACCTACTGTGACTAACACGTATCATCACGGAAGTGTATTTTTTTGTAGTGAATAGTTTCGTCGTACTGAGACATTCAAAGTTTCGTCATACATAAAGTAACAAGTAACTAAAGAGACACATTGTTTTTAAGCAGTGCACTCTTCCCATCTGTCCATATCCGGGAGGATGGACCCAAGCTTAGTGAAAGGTGTCACGTCTTGACGCTATAGGGCAATGCGGGTTCGGACGTCAGCTCATGATATTGGGCCGCTGTAGAACATCCCATTCTCTTCGAGGACATCTTTCATGATGATGGATGCAATTTCCTGCTAGATCCGATAGATATCATTTTGAAGTCTATTATCCGGCACGGCTCCAAAGGCTTCGGCCCATCTCTTGATATGGTATCGGATGAAGATTTCATGCAAAGTGATTGCACATCCCTTTTGTACTCCAACATTAGATGGATGACGTAGAACCAATCATTCTCACTCCTTGCGGGTTGCTGGATGCAACAGAAGTCAGTCTTGTGGCTGAAACAGAGCCCGACCTTATTTGTTTTTTTGCATTGGATGTAGCCACCACGCATGGTGAAGCCCAGCATAGCTCTGTCTAGAACATACTTTATGTGTGTGTAATCTTTCTTCTGTATGTTCTTCGATGGGTCCAAATATAGAGCACGGGAGTAACACGGGTAAAGAACAATGAGAATGACACGACACCCCCTGCTGCGCAAAATACACGATCAAGTTAGCCTCCATGCGTGCAAAGTAATTATTAAAATGCACGAAAGGATGTACGTGTTATAGTGCTATCCGCAGATGACTTACCCGAGATGATAAGGTAGGAGAATTGTTTCTTTGTCCTTATTGTCGACCGATAATTCTTTGATGTACTGACTCGCATATTGACGGTTGGCATCGTTGATTGACAAGAAGCCCTCATGCATGTAGTATGGGTCCGCGACCGCAAGACCGGTGACTTGCTCTCTCCCGACGATGTAGTTCATGTGCAGCGGATACAGGCGGACGAACGTAAAATTGAGTGTCCTCATTTGAAACATCTAGAAGATGTAATCATACCACAGGAAGAAGAGATCTGTGGGGCATGTGTGGACGTACATCTTGCAACTGCTTGGCACATGAACCGTGTAAAGTGGGTATCCTAGATCATCCGAGGCGAGGAGGCTTCTCTCTGTCGAAAGCACATGGTCATGGAGTCTCCTGAGATCCCCTGTTATGGCAGCTAGTGCATTCGCTAATACCATTAGCTCTCCCGCGACATGGATTAATGGCGCATGTTTGATCGGTACGCTGTCAACCTTGGTCAAAGGCGGCTGGCTCCTAGAACCAACATTGCCAGCTTTATTGGATTTTCTCGCCGCCGGTCTCTTCTTCTGCTTCTTCTTGGTGGGCTTAGGTGATGGTGGGTCTGTCAGACCCTCCCTGAGCACCACCCCTAGTGTTGTCGGGCTCAGCATTGGACGACTCTTGCTAATTAGTTGAGCTTGGGTGGAACCGGCATCTGGAGGCGTGTCCTGTGAGGATTGCATGAACAAAGACTTCTTGCACTCCCGAGGATGTTTCGCTCTGGTACATGCATCTCATATTCATATGATTGACTCATTGTTACTTCGTTGTCAACGCTGGTATTGAGATACCGAAGAGGGTCATCGGCCTCCTCCATGTCATGATCCATATCCTCTTCCATGGGGTAGATGACATCATCTGCAGGAATGGTTGGCCCTCCTTCCTCGTGTCTCTTGATCTCAGCAAGCAGCATAGATGATGGTTGTACTTGTATAGGTGGGGTTGTGGTCATACCTTCCTGAGGTCCCGTTGGTGTGCTCCCGGCCACCTTGACACAAAGAAGATTTTTTGGCCACAGGATCGGCCAATTTTTGCATTGGCCAAGCTGCGTGGGGGTCTCGTCATCCTCTCCATCGGTTTGTATCGGATGAGGGAAACCCTCGTAGCCCGCTTTCACACTCGCCACGAAGACCCTTAAGGCGTTATCAGGCATCTCCGGGCGATGGAATAATCGATCCTTGGGCTTCACTATAGTACCCTTCCCCACATCCACCAACCACCCTTCACGTGGTAAAGGAGGGTGCACGGAGTGGAGTCGGCCTACAAAGACATATATGTGCGGTGTCAGAGATCCAAAAAGAACGACAACTAAAGATTAGTTAATTAGTTGATTTGATGAGGGTGCGACACGTATTTACCGTGAGGGCATCGAGCTCAGCCAATGTCGACGGCTCGACATTCAAGCCAGAGATGGAGCTAGGGCTGCTGTGAGAGCTGGGTGCAGGAGCAGGTGCTGGGGTATGTGCGGGTGCGGTTGCCATACTAGGTACGGGTATGGGTGCGGTGTTCATTGAGTTGCTCCCGGTGAAGCTGGGCATGGGAAAATCAGTTGGTGGCGCGTTTGGATTTTGTTGCACCCATGTGACCACAGTTGGAATCAAGCTTGTAAAGAGCCACCATATCATGTCTACAGGCAGCTATCGCTTCTCGGATTTCCTCAGCTTTGGTCTCAGCTTTTGTTTTCTCAATCGCCCGCGCCACCTTCTCGTTGATAGTGGCTTCACTGAACTTCTTTCTCTGTCTTTTAGCCTCGGGGTCCTCATTATAATAGTCATTCCACATGGCACCGTCCCCGGCACCGTGCACACGTCCATATTGCGGCCGCTGGCCCGGCGGGTGTCCCATCATTATGTTCATGGACCGGTTGAAAGGAGTGTCCCACTTGTACTTCGCCGACGACTGAGTCGACAAGTCGCTTTCGGCCGCAAGCTTGTGTTTCTCTCTCTACAAAATGGAGCATGAATCATTTACGAATGCGACTAGAATGTAGTAGACTTCATTGATCAGAAGCTAATATGTAAGGTGGTACAAAGATAATTACCAGTAATCTCATGAACTTCCTAGTCGGCCCGTCAGTGAAAAAAATCTTTTTCTTTGGGGTCCCACGAGAATCGGGCCCTGATGAAGTCGTGCTCCTACTGGTCGGTGAACTCAGCCAATGGGTTTGGGATCCCCTGACGTCCATGTTTTGCATCCTCCTTAGCCCACGCGGGTCTCTTTCCCGTGTAACCACGACTTCCAAGGCGGTGGTTCCCCATGTTCTTTGCCTGCAACTGCTTGCCTCTCTCCGACCTGGCCTTGGAAGCTTCTTCATTGCAAGTTTCCTTGAACTTTTCAAAGTCCTCTATCGTAATTTTTGGATTGTCTGCAACAATCTCGGCATAGGTTTCATGGTCTACTTCAATCGCCTTTTTCACCCTAGTTCTCCAAGCGCTCAATGCGTTGCTGAACTTCCCTAGGGATTTGTTGTTGATTTTTTTCATGCCATCATCATCCCATGGGTCGACATCGTCTTTCCGACAGGGGAACAGGAATCTTGCGTGCAACCTAGTCAGGAGCAGCTTCTTCAAATGTTCATTCTTCTGTACTTTCATGGTGTTGATATTAGCGGTATCCCGTAGGATGCATGCTAGTTGGTTGCCGTAACACGCTGCCACTTCCCGCGGCTCTATTGGACCGAACTCACCAGGGTGCACCGCCGTGACCACCAGTCTTCCGATTTCGATCTCATTTGGGCGTCGTGTCCTCTTTTCCTTCTTTCCTTCACCGGCTTGGGAGGTCCCACCTTCCGTGTTGTAGTTAGCAACATCATCAGCGCCAGTCTCAGTGCTGGTGTCATTGCTGGCATCAGTGTCGGCGCCGACACCACCACCATCATCGTCCGTCATGATAAGGGGGTTCTGACACCCAACTAATTGTTGTCTCTCCTGATCCTCTAGAAAGTCGAGGTAGGCGTGTGCTCGACCTAATTGGGACTGAGAACCTCTGGCCTCATTAGTGTCGGTCATGTTTCCTAGGGTTCAATGTCGTAGTCGTTTAATTATCGAGCTTTATATAATAAAGTGAATAATGACAAAAAAGTGACCTTTGTTTTGCCTGAATGTCGTTTCACTCCCATCGCGACAAATCTCGAGCACTCGATATGTCCAACTTTCTAGCACAAGTCATGCCGAAATTCATAGAAAATTTCGGCATGACCTTTGCTAGAAAGTGCACATATAGAGCACCTGAAATTTGCTGGAATGGAAATGAATCAACATTTCCGGCAAAACATAGGTCACTCGCAATCAGATGCTCACTATCATTCTATAGTATCAAAACATGCAGCACAACAATATAGGATGATCAACAATAGCAGCACAACAACCACATGCACATGTACTCTCCTCTAGCATCTGCATGGACAGAGCTCTATATAGTGTGGGTTTTGGGATGCTCACTATCTGCCTGTCGAGGATGCGGGTGTGGTGTCAATGATCTTCAAGCGGCGGCGTCGAGCGGCACGTCGGTGATCTACCTGTGCGTCAAGCATTCACAAGATCAATTATTGTAGACACACAAGATCAATTGTGGACCTACAATCTGCCTAATAAAATGTTCATTTTCATTTTATTTACTCTATCAACCAACTAAACACTCATTTTCATTTACTCTAGCAACAAAATCCAAATGGATAGCAACAATATGAATCATGAACCAATCTGTCGTTGCATTTCATTTAACAGCAAGCATTTGAACACTCTAACAATAGGCATTTTAACAGCAATATGAACACTAACAACACACATTTGAACACTCTAACAACAGACATTTTAACACTCTAACAACATGCATTTTAACAGCATTCTAACATGCATTTCAACATTTTAACAACATTTCATTTTAACAGCAAGCATTTTAACATGAAGACGGAGGGAAGAGGTGGTGGCACACCTCGGGGTTGGGATCAGGGTCGGGGTCGCCGGGGCAGAGTGGGTGCACCTAGGTCGGGGTCGCCAGGGCAGAGGGGGTCCTTCTCCTCCTCGTCGATCTATAGAGAGACCAAATTTGGTCAGAGAGAGACCTGCCGGCGGAGAGCGCCGGCCTATGGAGGGGACTACTCGGGGGAGGGGCAACACGGGGGAAGGGGCCGGGCCGGGGGTGCACCTATAGGATAGGGGGAAACACAGGGGCAGGGAGCATCGGGGTGGCCAGTGGCCGGTGTCGGGGTCGGGTGCGGCGCATGTCAATGACAGTGTGGGCGGGTGCGGGTGTCGGTGGTGGCGTGGGTGGGTGCGGGCATCGGTGGCGTGGGCGGGTGCGGGCGTCGGCGGTGGCGTGGGATCGAGCTCGGAGAAAGGGGATCGAGCGAGAGTGAGAGAGAGGAAAGAGATAAGTCATCTGTGTAGGCAACTTAGCTATACCGCGGCGTGGCAAAACGCGTTATAGCTAGCTTAGCTATAGTGCGGCCCAGCACAAACCGCGCTACTGCTAACTTCTTTTTCTTTTTATTTTTATTTCATTTCATATTCCACAAACTTCCTTCCTTTTTCTTTTTATTTTTCTTTCATTTCATTTTCCACAAGTTATTAGTTCCTTTTTCTCTTTCTTTCATTTCATTTTGCAAAACTTCCTTTCTTTTCTTTTTATTTTTATTTTTCTTTTTCTTTCATTTCATATTCCACAAACTTCCTTCCTTTTTATTTTTTATTTTTCTTTCATTTGATTTTCCACAACTTATTAGTTCCTTTTTCTTTTTCTTTCATTTCATTTTGCAAAACTTCCTTTCTTTTTTTTCTTTTTCTTTTTCTTTTTCTTTCATTTGCACTTTTGTTTTTCTTATCTTTCATTTGCATTTGTACAAGTTTGTATAGCATGGGTATATATAGCTCTAGCTAGCTAGGGTTTAATTTGGTCTGTCGTTGGAGCATACCACTGTTACCCTCCCCATAATAATTAGTACTAATATATATTACATCATTTGGCCACTAACAGCGGTATACAAAATAGACACAGACAAAATTTGTTGATTAGTTTGTCAGCTTGGGCGACGACGACGCTTCAGACTGATCTTCTTCCCTCTTTTGTTCGTTGTCGAATAATTGAGCCCATGGTTGTGACTTTTCCTTCTCTAGGGATTACAATCTTTTGTAGGTAATGTAGTCTTCATTCTTCTTTTGATGTATGTTTCATCGTCATCAGCATCATCTTTCCTCATCGGATCATCGTACTGGTCGTAGTCTTCCTCGTTGGCGACTCCATCCATTCCGGCAATGCTCCTTTTGCTTCTCCTCACGACAACACGGCTGGGATTGATCGGGTCAGTTATGAAGAAACATTGTGTCACGTGTTTAGCATGTACCCATGGCTCATTTTTGGCGATGGCATTGACGGTACCGCCATCGAAGTCGGGTATAAACATGGTAGTGAAATGTTGTTTTCTCTTTGTACATTCTTAGCCCATCTGATACGGAACATCGTCGCGCTATGCAATCTAGAGTAGTTAAGCTCCCATATCTCTTCGACCCTTCTGTAATATCTTTCAATTACATTCCTGGTCATGGCTTCCATCGTCACCCCTGAGTTTTGGTCATCACTATTTATATCTTTCTCCTCCGTGTAGAACGTGTATCCATTGACATCGTATGCTTGATAAGTCGCGATGTTGGTTGAGGGGCCATGTTCTAAGACGTATATGAGCGTTCCGTTCGAACAACCATCTTCCGGGGGATTAGCCAGAACTTGCTCTTTGAACCAACACAAGAAAGTAAGTTGTGCTCTCTAATAACTTCAGCGTCCATCATGTGCACCCCATGGTCACGGTACTTCTTTGTGATGGTCCCTTTGTGAAGTGTCACGAAATCTTCTAGCACATCTAGGTGTTGTAGCACTACTAAGTTTTCCCTATCAAGGTTGTTTTGTCGGCCTGAGCGTAACACATTCACATCCCTATGACCGTTGGTGTGACCTTCACCTTTGAGCCTTCCACGGTGCTTATTGATGGGCAAACCAACAATAGGGTCTCCGGTGCCTACTAGATAACTCTCACAGAAAGAGATGCACTCTTTGGTCAGATATCCCTGGGCTATGCTTCCATCTGGACAGGGCATGTTACGAACGAATCCTTTGATGACCCCATTCATCCTCTTGAACGCAATCATGCTCTGTAGGAATGTCGGCCCTAGGTCGACGATGTCGTCCACGATGTGGACACATAGATGCACCATCACATCAAAGAACGTGGGTGGGAAGTACATCTCTAGCTCATTCAGTATGACAACGATCTCTTCCTGTAGCCTATGGAGTTGCTTCACACTTATCGACTTTCGAGAGATAGCAAAAAAAAAGTGGCATAGGTCAGTAAGCGTCTCACGCACATGTGTGTCCATAATCCCTCTAAGTGCAACCGGGAGTAACTGCATCATCATCACATGACAATCGTGAGACTTCATCCCGCTGAACCTTTTTTTCTTAGTGTCCAGATATCTGCTTATCTTCCCACAGTATCCGGAACTAACTTTGACTCCGGCAAGGCACTTGAACAATTGATCGACCTCCTTTAGATCTAAGGTGAAGCAAGAGGGGGGGGCAATATTGTTCTTCCTTCTTGTTTACTTTTTTGCCCCTATCTTCCGTCTCCATCTCCGTCTCGGTCTCCTCTAACGACTTTTTATCGGGCATTTGGAGATCTTTCCTGACATTCAAAAATTCCAAGTCTTTTCTTGCCTTCGGCCCATCCTTGGTCCTCTCCGGCATGTTCATCCATGTTCCAAGCAAACTCTCAAGGATATTTTTTGTGATATGCATTTGATCAAGGCTATGAGGCGTGTAGAGTTTGGGCCAGTATTCCAAGTCTCATAAAACAGATCTCGTCTTCCATACCTTCAGCAGGGGCTCCAGCGCCTTTTTCTTCGTCTTTCCCGGGGAGGGGCACTCTTCCCAGTTCTTCAATAACCCATATATTTTTGCATTGCTATGCTTACGTGGAGGACCTTGATGCTCAGCCTTATCATTGAATAGACTCCACACTTTCTCCACGGGTCATCCTTCTCGAGCCATCTTCGATGCCCCATGTACACGATTTTCAAAGACCCACCATCTTTCGATAGCTGCTGAGAAGTTGTATCATCCATGCACCTCGTGCATCCGCAATATCCGTGGCACACCTCGCCGGAGAGATAGCTGTAACTGAGATAGTCCTGCACCATTGTGATCAGCGCGGCTCTCATGTAGAAATACTCTCCTTTGCTTGCATCCCATGTCTCGGCCGGCGTTGTCCATAAGGTCTGTAGCTCCTATTTCAGTAACCCGAGATACAGATTTATATCATTTCTCGGTTGTCTTGGCCCTTGAATAAGCATAGCCACATGTATGTATTTTTTCTTCATGCACAACCAGCGGGGAGGTTGTACATCCATACAAACACAGGCCATGTGCTATGATTGGTGTTCTAGTTGCCAAACGGATTCATGCCATCACTACTAGCGCCAAGCACGATGTTCCTTGGATCATTTGCGAAAAAATCAAATTCAGCATTTAATGCTCTCCACTGGCTAGCATCTGTGAGGTGTCTCAGCTTCGGATCATCTCCATCATCTAGCTTCACCCTCTCCGCGTGCCAGCGCATAAGCTTTGCTTCCTTAGGATCTACGAAATACCACTATAGACGCGGAGTGATCGGAAAGTACCATACAACTTTCTGTGGAGCTTTCTTTCCGGCCTTCTTATATCATGAAGCATTGCACTTTGGACAGTTGGTTTTTTCCGCGTGCCCGTTTCGATATATGATGCAATCATTGATGCATGTGTGATATCTAACGTGTGGCAGATCAAAGAGGACACACGATTTTCTTTGCCTCCTTGACACTAGTAGGACACAGGCTTCCTGTGGGAAGAACCTTCTTTAGATACTTCAGAAGCTCATCCAGGCTTGCAGCTGTCCATTTGTTTTTTGCCTTCGTCTTTAGAAGTTCTAGTGTGAAACTCAAGCGGGTCACCTCGGGATTGCAACCATCATACGAAGGAGTCATCGAGTCTACCTCCAGTTGCGCTAGTTTGGCCTCCTCTTTAGAAGCAGCTCTGTCGCTAGTCATCTTCTTGCGAAGCAGGTCTCGAACATGCGGGTCCCGCATGGATGAACTTAGTAGCAACAAAGACGGTGGCGTGTCCGCATCTTCTCCGCCTTGAACTACGTCTTTGTGATCGACATTTCCGAGGCCGTCTTCCTCTTCGGGTGCATAATCGGTCATCTCTTTGTTTGGTGGTCCCATGTCGTTATTTCCTGCCCCGTCGACATCCTCCTCATCATCATCATCTTCACTTATCCACCGAGTATGGCCATCCATGAAACCATGCATGAGCAGGTGCGCCTTGAATGTACCACCCTCAAAGGGGTCGAGCCTGACTATTCCTTTGCATTTTCGACACGGACATAAAACATCCTTCAGTCTTTTTTCATACATGTCATCCATAGTGGATTGCCAGTATCTTTCCACCATCCTTCCATTAACCTTCATGATCGCCTGCGCGCGGAGCAAATATATTATAACCATGTATGCATGCATGGATCAAATTCATACAAAAAATCGGCATGACCTTCCCTAAACATAGGACATATTGAGTTTGCCCAAAATTCGCCAAATCAGAATTGAATCGACATTTCGGCAAAACATAGGCAACTCATGTCACCCACATTATTTCATCAAATACACAATGTAGGAAACTCAAATTATGCCACCCACAATTCGGTATATTCTCCCATATATATAGTTTCGGTCCTATCCACACAAACACCTTTTGCTCACCTATGTGTCGAGAGGGATATCGAGCACCTTTCTTCTTAATTACCTAGTAGCTCTAGATATATAGCTCTAACTAGCTAGCTAGCTAGGGAGAGAGAGAGCTAGGGAGAGAGTGGGAGGAGAGGGAGAGGAGAGGGAGAGGAGAGGGAAGGCATTAATGGAAGGTGGTGGTGGAGGGCAAAGAAGAGGGGGAGAGA
>NC_041393.1:164860782-164900779 GCF_002162155.2 Triticum dicoccoides
GAAGAGGGGGGTGGTGGAGGGCTAGAGGGGTAGGAGGGGGAGCATTGAAAGGAACAAGCAAGGTGCAAGGAAAGGGGGAGAAAGGAAGGGGGAGGAAGAAGGGGAAAGGTGGTAAGTGGCTGGCGGCCATAGCAGAAGCGTGGGTCACCAACGCACGCTACTACTATGGGCGCCTGCAAAATATCTACTGCTAAGTTCCACTATCTATAGCGCGGGGTGCAAAAGCACGCTACTAGTAAAACTGTACACATAGAAGAAATAGCAGTAGCACGTTTCTTTCAACAGGCGCTATAGATACTAAACTAACAGTAGCGCTGGGTAGACGACCTGCGCTGCTAATTTTTATTGATCAATTGGTGTGGTGTGGCACACTTACCAGTAGCATGGCCCAAGGAAACCAGCGCTGCTGCTAATGTATACCAGTAGCTCTCTTTCCACCCAGCGCTACTACTAACTACTAGTAGTGTGGGGTCAAAAACAAACACTACTAGTCAACTTCTATCTATAAACATTTTCCTAGTAGTGCGGAGTGGCCACAAGGACCAGGGGCGTGCCCTACCCCCTAGGGCGTGCCCTCCGTCCTTGTGGGCCCCTCGGGCATCATCTCGTGTTGATTCTTTTTCCCAAAAATCACATATATTCCAAAAATAATCTTCATAAGTTTTTATTCCGTTTGGACTCCGTCTGATATGGATGTTCTGTGAAACAAAAAGAATGCAACAAACAGGAACTAGCACTGGGCAGTGTATCAATATGTTAGTCCCCAAAAATAGTATAAAAAGTTGCCAAAAGTATATGAAAGTTGTAGAATATTGGCATGGAACAATCAAAAATTATAGATACACGGAGATGTATCAGCATCCCCAAGCTTAGTTCCTGGTCGTCCTCGAGTAGGTAAATGATAAAAAAAAAGATAATTTTTGATGTGGAATGCTACCTAGCATAATCTTGATCATATAGTCTAATCATGGCATGAATATTAAGACACGAGTGATTTAAAGCAACAGTCTATCAGTTGACATAAAGACAACAATACTTCAAGCATACTAATAAAGCAATCATGTCTTTTCAAAATAACATGGCCAAAGAAAGTTATCCATACAGCTATGCTCCATCTTCATCACACAAAGTATTTCATCATGCACAACCCAGATGACAAGCCAAGCAAATGTTTCATACTTTTAATGTTCTCAAGCCTTTTCAACTTCCATGCAATACATGAGCGTGATCCATGGATATAGCACTATAGGTGGAATAGAATATGATGGTGGAGGTTGTGTGGAGAATACAAAAAAAGGAGAAAGTCTCGCATTGACGCGGCGAATCAACGAGCTATGGAGATGCCCATCAATTGATGTCAATGCGAGGAGTAGGGATTTCCATGCAACGGATGCACTAGAGCTATAAGTGTATGAAAGCTCAAATTGAAAACTAAGTGGGTGTGCATCCAACTTGCTTGCTCATGAAGACCTCGGGCATTTGAGGAAGCCCGTCATTGGAATATACAAGCCAAGTTCTATAATGAAAATTCCCACTAGTATATGAAAATGATAACTCAAGAGACTCTCTGTATGAAGAACATGGTGCTACTCTGAAGCACAAGTGTGGTAAAAGGATAGTAGAATTTCCCATTCTCTCATTTTTTTGGGATTTTTTTTTATTTTTTTGTCCGGAGTCTCATCCCAACTAGTGGGGGAATAATAGTCTCCATCATCCTTTCCTCACTGGGACAATGCTCTAATAATGATGATCATCACACTTTTATTTACTTACAACTTAATATTACAACTCGATATCTTGAACAATATGACTCTATAGGAATGCCTCTGGTAGTGTACCAGGATGTGCAGTGATCTAGCATAGCAAAGATATCAAAAAATGGACAAGCCATGAAAATATCATGCTAGCTATCTTACCATCATGCAAAGCAATATGACAATGAATGCTCAAGTCATGTATATGATGATGATGGAAGTTGCATGGCAATATATCTCGGAATGGCTATGGAAATGCCATGATAGGTGGGTATGGTGGCTGTTTTGAGGAAGATATAAGGAGGCTTATGTGTGATAGAGTGTATCATATCACGGGGTTTGGATGCACCGGCGAAGTTTGCACCGACCCTTGAGGTGACAAAGGGCAATGCACGATACCGAAGAGGCTAGCATTGATGGAAGGGTGAGAGTGCATATAATCCATGGACTCAACATTAGTCATAAAGAACTCACATACTTATTGCAAAGTTCTATTAGCTATCGAAACAAAGTAATACGTGCATGCTCCTGATGTCTACTATGCAACTTTATTCTTGTAGACACGTGTTGGGCCTCCAAGCGCAGAATTTTGTAGGACAGTAACAATTTTCCCTCAAGTGGATGACCTAAGGTTTATCAATCCGTGAGAGGTGTAGGATGAAGATGGTCTCTCTCAAACGACCCTACAACCAAATACAAGAAATCTCTTGTGTCCCCAACACACCCAATACAATGGCAAATTGTATAGGTGCACTAGTTCGGCGAAGAGATGGTGATAAAAGTGTAATATGGATGGTAGAAATATATTTTTATAATCTGAATAAATAAAAATAGCAAGGTAGCAAATAGTAAACGAGCACAAAAACGGTGTTGCAATGCTTAAAAATGAGGCCTAGGGACCCTACTTTCGCTAGTGCAACCTCTCAACAATGCTAACATAGTTGGATCATATGATTATCCCTCAAAGTGCAATAAAGAATCACTCCCGAGTTCCTATTAGTGGATAACAAAAGATAGTAATTGTTTGTAGGTCACGAAACCACCTCAAAGCTATTCTTTCCGTTCGATCTATTCAAGAGTTCATACTAAAATAACACAAAGCTATTTTTCCATTCGATCTATGCTAGAGTTCGTACTAGAATAACACCAAAGCAAATTCATATTCATAATACTCAATCCACACAAAGAACTATAAAGAGACCCCAAAGTTTCCGTCGGAGAAAAACGTGCATCAACCCCTATGCATAGATTACCCCAATATCACTGCGGGAATCCATGAGTTGAATGCCATAACACATATCAAGTGAATCAATAAGATACCTCATTGGCACCACAAGTATTCATATTGCAAGACATATATCATGTGTTCTCATCTCTGAATATTCAATCCGACAAGACAAAACTTTGAAGGGTAAAGATTCAATTCATCATAACAAGAGTATAGAGGGAAGAAACATCATATGATCCAACTATATTAACAAATCCCATGATATAGATCACGAGAGAGAGAGATCAAACACATAGCTACTAGTACAAACTCTCAGCCCTAAGGGTGGACTACTCCCTCCTCATTGTGGTGGCCGCCGGGATGATGAAGATGGCCACCGGTGACGATTCCCCCCTCCGGCAGGGTGCCGGAATGGGGTCTAGATTGGTTATCGCGGATACAGAGACCTTGCGGCAGCGGAACTTCTGATCTAGGTCTACCCCAAAGGGTTTCGGACTATTTGAGAATTTATAGTGCAAAGAGGGGGTGCGGGAGGCCATTGAGGTGGGCACAACCCACCTGGGCGCGCCAGGGGGACCTGGTGCTCCCTGGTGGGTTGTGCCCCCCTCGGGGCACCCCCCAGGTGCAACTCAGACCCATTGGGTTCCTTCTGGTCTAGAAAAAATCTCCAAAAATTTACGCGGTGTTTGGACTCCATTTGATATTGATTTCCTGTGATCTAAAAACAAGCCAAAAAACAACAACTAGTACTGGGCACTGGGTCAATAGGTTAGTCCCAAAAAATGATATAAAGTTGCTATAAAATGATTGTAAAACATCCAAGCATGACAATATAATGGCATGAATACTTCATAAATTATTGATGCGTTGGAGACGTATCAGCATCCCCAAGCTTAATTCCTACTCGTCCTCGAGTAGGTAAATGATAAAAGAAATAATTTATGAAGTGTGAATGCTAGCAAAGTGCATAAGTTTGATCAATGATAATTTCAATCACTTTTCCTAGCATCATAACAACAATTCTTTCTTATAAAACTTCTCATGTTATAGTAGCAACCAATTCACATGTTAAGGTCCAAACAATGAATTCTCTTGAAACTCAACAACCTATGTTCTCAGTTACCAAGCAATTGCAATTCAACTTATTCAACAGAGTCTAAGTAAGAGCTCCACATACTCAACCATCATATAGTCTTCTATGATTGCTAACACTCACCGCATACACATGAGCAAAATGTTTCAACCGTACAAATAGAAAGATAGGGGCTTATAACTTCGCCTCCCAACGTATTCACCTTTGGGTGATGTCAACAATAATAACTCATGCTACCCATATCCAACTGGATATATGTGCCTAGATCTTTCCTCACCACATGATGCTTGCCAAAGGAGAAAAATAAAAAGGAATGGAGAGAAAAACTTTGACTCTTTGCATAAAAGTAAATACATAAAAGTAAAAGATAGGCCCTTCGCAGAGGGAAGAAGAGGTTGCCATGTGATTATTTGTTTGTATGCTCAACCCCTTAGTGCAAAATAACGTCATGTTATATTGCCCCTTATGATAGCAACCTTTATTATGCAGTCTGTCACTTTTATTCTTTGCCATCACAAGTTCGTACAACGCTCAATTTTCACTTAGACCAAATGATCTAACACTTTTAGAAGCATTTTTTATTGCCTTATTGCACCGACGACAACTTACTTGAAGGATCTTGCTCAATCCTCAGGTAGGTATGGTGGACTCTCAAAACAAGATTTTGGTTTAAGGGTTTTTGGATGCACAATTAGTATCTCTACTTGGTGCGGAATTTTTGGCTAGCAAAGATGGGGGGCAAGCACCACATGTTGAAGGATCTATGACAATATAACTTCTATGTGAATCTGAACAAACATAAACCATTACGTTGTCTTCCTTGTCCAACGTCAACAATTTTGGCATATAATATTTTGATGGGGGCTCACAATCACAAAAGATTTCCAACATAGTATATTTGCATGGGAAAGTTCTCTTCCTTATACTAATTATTCGTGAATTGCTTGTATGACCAATATTGTGATTGTCAAGCTTCAAAAGATTTCACTTTCTAAACACAATGTGAAGCTACCACTAGGCAAGATATAGTTTCAACTTCATGATATTCAATTCATTCAACAATTTAGTCATAGTATATAAGTGAAGCACAAGAGTAAATGACAAGTTACTCCAAGAACATATAAGTGAAGATCAAGCGAGTAGTTATGTAAATGTGTAGCTATTTGAGGACTCTCTTATATTTAAAACTTTCAGATCTAAGTATTTTATTAAATCATAAAGCAAAAACAAATAAAATGACATTCCAAGAATAGCACACATCATGTGAAGAATCAAAAAGTTAGGTTCAACCGATACTAACCGATAATCATTGAAGAAGAAAGGTGGGATGTCTACTGGTGCATCCCCAAGCTTAGATGCTTGAGACTTCTTGGAATATTAGCTTGGTATGCCTTGGGCATCCCCAAGCTTGGCTTTTGTGTCTCCTTAATTCCTCTCATATCATGGTTTTCCTAAATCTCAAAAACCTCATCCGCACAAAACTCAACAAGAACTCGTGAGATAAGTTAGTATAAATCAGTACAAAACCTTATCATTCTCTACTGTAGCAAATCGCTAAAATTATTATTCAACATTGCATACTAAATGCCTCTGCATATTTAATACTCCTATCCTCAAATAGAATCATTAAACAAGCAAACATATGCAAACATAACAACAATATACCAAAACAGTATAGTCTGTAAAGAATGCAATATTCATCATACTTACCTAACTCCAAAAATTATGATAAAAATACTACACTGTAGAAAATTTATCAGACCTTATTTTGCAAAAAGTTTCAACAATTTATCATATTTTGACTTTTCTAGGGAATTTTTGGAACATCGATTAACTTTTTATTTTCAAACTGCAACAAGTATACTAGCAAAATAAGCATGGCAAAGGCTATCATTGCCACTTTTATCGAAATAAAAGATGCAAAACATTATTCTAAATAACAGAAATAAAATCCTAGCAAAATAAATTGACGCTCCAAGCAAAACACATATCATGTGATGAATGAAAACATAGCTCCAAGTGAGGTTACCGATAATGTTGGAGACGAAAGAGGGGATGTCATCTGGGACATCCACAAGCTTAGTTGCTTGAATATTACTTGAATATTACCTTGGGGGTGTCTTGGGAATACCCAATCTTAGGGTCTTGTTACTCCTTATTCTCCTCATATCGACATCTCACCCAAAACTTGAAAACTTCAATCACAGAAAACTTAACAGAACCTTGTGAGATAGGTTAGTATGATAAAGAGCAAACCATTTCACTTTTGGTACTGTCAAAGATAAGATTCATAATTCTTTCCGTACAATACCTACTGTATCATATCATTTCCACAATTTATATTGAGCACTATAAGCCATAGAAATAAGGAAACAAGCAACTATGCATTGAAAACAGAATCTGTCAAAAACAGAACGGTCTGTAGTAATCTGTAGTCAAACCATAATTCTGCTACTCCACAAATTATGAAAAAAATTGTACCACGTGAGCAATTTTTATTTTAATCTTCTGAAAAAAGAATCAACTCAAAAGCACCCGTCTGTTAAAAATGAGAGCTATTTTCGTGAGCGTAAGAGTTTCTGTTTTTCAGCAAGATCAAGTCAACTATCACCCAACATGATCCCAAAGGCTTTACTTGGCACTTTATTGAAACAAATACAATAAAACATGATTACTACAGTATCCTAATCATGCGAACATACAAAACAGTAGGTAAAAGTGTTGGGTTGTCTCCCAACAAGCGCTTTTCTTTAATGCCTTTTAGCTAGGCATGATGATTTCAATGATGCTCGCATAAAAGATATGAATTGAAACATAACAAGAGCATCATGAAGCATATGACTAGCATATTTAGGTCTAACCCACTTCCTATGCATAGGGGTTTTGTGAGCAAACAACTTATGGGAACAAGAATCAACTAGCATAGGAAGGCAAAACAAGTGCAACTTCAAAACAATCAACACATAGAGAAGAAATTTGATATTATTGAGATATGTGAGAGCACAAGTTCCTCTCTCATAACAATTTTAAGAGGCATCATGAATGGATTCAATAATATAACTATCACATACATCACTCTTTTCATGATGCACAAGCATAGAAGATTTATTACTCTTTATGGCATACATGTCATCATAATAATCATCATAGATAGCAACTTTATTGTCATAGTCAATTGAAACCACTTCCAAAATAGTGGATGTATCACTAAATAAAGTCATGACCTATCCAAATCCACTTTCACCACTATAATCATCACAAATAGGAGGCATGCAATCATTACAACAAATGTTCACATCAAATCTTGGGGGACTAAAAATATCACCTTCATCAAAC
The DNA here is from genome assembly GCF_002162155.2 of Triticum dicoccoides. Classification (NCBI taxonomy): domain Eukaryota; kingdom Viridiplantae; phylum Streptophyta; class Magnoliopsida; order Poales; family Poaceae; genus Triticum; species Triticum dicoccoides. Next base: position 164,868,194 of record NC_041393.1, read on the forward strand.
ATAGCATCCCCAAGCTTATGGCTTTGCATATCATTAGCACCATGGATATTCAAAGAATTCATACTAGCAACATTACAATCATGCACATCATTCATGGATTCTATGCCAAACATTTAATAGCATTCTTCTTCTAACAATTGAGCACAATTTTCCTTTCCATCATTTTCACAAAAGACATTATAAAGACGAATAATATGAGGCAACCTCAATTCCATTTTTTTTGTAATTTCCTTTTTATAAACCAAACTAGTGATAAAACAAGAAACTAAAGATTCAATTGCAAGATCCAAAGATATACCTTCATGCACAAATGCCCGGCAACGGCGCCAAAAAAGAGCTTGATGTCTACTACGCAACTTTATTCTTGTAGACACGTGTTGGGCCTCCAAGCATAGAGTTTTGTAGGACAGTACCAATTTTCCCTCAAGTGGATGACCTAAGGTTTATCAATCCGTGAGAGGTGTAGGATGAAGATGGTCTCTCTCAAACGATCCTGCAACCAAATACAAGAAATCTCTTGTGTCCCCAACACACCCAATACAATGGCAAATTGTATAGATGCACTAGTTAGGCGAAGAGATGGTGATAAAACTGTAATATGGATGGTAGAAATATATTTTTATAATCTGAATAAATAAAAACAGCAAGGTAGCAAATAGTAAACAAGCACAAAATGGTGTTGCAATGCTTAAAAATGAGGCCTAGGGTTCGTACTTTCGCTAGTGCAACCTCTCAACAATGCTAACATAGTTGGATCATATGATTATCCCTCAAAGTGCAATAAAGAATCACTCCCGAGTTCCTATTAGCGGAGAACAAATGATAGGAATTGTTTGTAGGTCATGAAACCACCTCAAAGCTATTCTTTCCGTTTGATCTATTCAAGAGTTCGTACTAAAATAACACAAAGCTATTTTTTCCGTTTGATATATCCTAGAGTTCGTACTAGAATAACACCAAAGCAAATTCATATTCATAATACTAAATCCACACAAAGAACTATAAAGAGACCCCAAAGTTTTCTTTGGAGAAAAACATGCATCGACCCCTATGCAAAGATTACCCCAATATCACTGCAGGAATCCGCGAGTTGAATGACATACCACATATCAAGTGAATCAATAAGATACCTCATTGTCACCTCAAGTATTCATATTGCAAGACATATATCATGTGTTCTCATCTCTGAATATTCAATCCGACAAGACAAAACTTTGAAGGGTAAAGATTCAATTTATCACAACAAGAGTATAGAGGTAAGAAACACCATATGATCCAACTATATTAACAAAGCCCATGATTTAGATCACGAGAGAGAGAGAGATATCAAACACATGGCTACTCACACAAACCCTCAGCCCCGAGGGTGGACTACTCCCTCCTCATCGTGGTGGCCGCCGGGATGATGAAGATGGTCACTGGTGATGATTCCCCCCTCCGACAGGGTGCCCGAATGGGGTCTAGATTGGTTTTCACGGATACAGAGACCTTGCGGCGGCGGAACTTCTGATCTAGGTCAACCCCGAAGGGTTTCGGAATATTTGGGAATTTATAGTGCAAAGAGGGGGTGCGGGAGGCCACCGAGGTGGGCAAAACCCACCTGGGCGCGCCAGGGGGGCCTGGCGTGCCCTGGTGGGTTTTGCCCCCCTCGGGGCACCCCCAGGTGCAGCTCAGGCCCATTGGGTTCCTTTTGGTCCAGAAAAAATCTCCAAGAAGTTATGCGGTGTTTGGACTCCATTTGATATTGATTTCCTGCAATGTAAAAAACAAGCAAAAACAGCAACTCGCACTGGGCACTGGGTCAATAGGTTAGTCCAAAAATGGTATAAAGTTGCTATAAAATGATTGTAAAACATCCAAGAATGATAATATAATGGCATGAATACTTCATAAATTATAGATACGTTGGAGACATATCAACTCCTAGGGGGATAGATCGGTAGGAAAAGACCATCGCTCATCCCCGACCGCCACTCGTAAGGAAGACAATCTAAAAATAAATCATGCTCCGACTTCATCACATAACGGTTCACCATATGTGCATGCTACGAGAATCACAAACCTTAACACAAGTATTTCTACCAATCCACAATTACTCACTAGCATGACTTTGATATCACCATCTTTATATCGCAAAACTATTGAAAGGCATGAAACATATCATATTCAGTGATCCACAAGTTTTATGTAGGATTTTATGACTAACCATGTGAATGACCAATTCCTATCAACTCTCTAAATAGATATAAGTGAAGCATGAGACTTTAATTCTTTCTACAAAAGATATGCTCATGCTCTAAAAAATATAAGTGGAGCAAAAGAGCATTCTACAAATGGCGGTTTTCTATGTGTAGAGAAACAGGCAATCCAAACTTCAAATGATATAAGTGAAGCACATGAAGCATTCTATAAAGCCATACTCAAAAGATATAAGTGAAGTGCAAAGAGCATTCTATAAATCAACCAAGGACTATCTCATACCAGCATGGTGTATTTATTAAAATAAAAATAAAAAGCACACGACGCTCCAAGATTTACGCATATCATGTGACGAATAAAAATATAGCTCCAAGTAAAATTACCAATGATCGTTAGAAGAAAGAGGGGATGCCTTCTAGGGCATCCCCAAGCTCAATTGCTTGGGAGTCCTTGAATATTACCTTGGGGTGCCTCGGGCATCCCCAAGCTTAGGCTCTTGCCACTCCTTATTCCTTCATCCATCGTGATCTCAAGCAAAACTTGAAAACTTCAATCACACAAAACTTAACAAAACCCCCGTGAGATTCGTTAGTATAATAAAGCAAATTACCACTTTAATTACTGTTGCAAACCAATTCATATTTTATTTTTTTCATTGTAGCTACTGTATTATAACTTTTCCATGGCTTATACCACTGATAAAATTGATAGTTTCATCAAAACTAGCAAAACAATACATCAAAAACAGAATATGTCTTAAACAGGACGTTTGTAGTAATCTGAACATCAACCATACTTCTGTAACTCCAAAATTTCTGAAAAATTAGGACAAAATAAACATTTTTTATAGATATACTATGCAAAATGTTTCATAAGTGTTTGACTTTCTAGTAAAAAAAATTAAAATCACGCACTACAGCCAAAGTTTCTGTTTTTGCACCGCACAAGGCAAACAAGCAATCTAATCATCCTAAAGGCAAATCTTGGCACATTATTTTTATAATACAACGGATTTGTACAAGGGGATAATTATTTTTGTGAGAATCTTCTTGAAAAATTCTACATTGTTTCCATGAGCATGAACACAAGTGTTCAAGGTCGACCCTCACTTCTCCAATGCATAACTTCCAATCGCTTCTCTTTTGTGAATTTTTTTTAAGTTCGCCTCTATATTTTTTTTGTTTTCAAACTTTATAAAAGCACTCAACAGAAAGAAATGACTCTCTAAAACCTCCCTGGCAGCGCTTACTTTAAAGCCATTAAGCTAGGCATAAAGTGCTCAAGTAATGAATCCACCCAGATCCCAAGGTATATCAAAGCCAATTTTAATTAACAATGATTTGGCATTTAGTAATGAGCACAAAGCAACATATATCATGCAACGATGCAGTCTAACTCTCTTCCTATGCACATCAGGTCAATACATAGCATAAACAACTTCTTGCAATTTTATCATATTGGAAACATAGAGAGGCGGAGATGTAGTTCCTCTCTCATAATAATTGCAAGTAGGAGGAGCAAGCAATACATATTATATTTATCAAAATCATCATGTGTAGTAGTAAAATGCAACGCATCAATATAATCCTTAATAAGCGTAAACTTCTCCGATATAGTGTAGTTGGGAGAATTCAAAAAGATAATAGGACTATCATGTGTGGGTGCAAAAAGCAACAATTTCATTCTTAACATAAGTAACTATAGCAAGTTCATCTCCATAAGCATAATTCATATTGGCATCATGGCCACAAGCATAGCAAGCATCAAGTTCATCAAAAAGGGATATTTCAAAAGAATCAATGGGGTCATAGCAATTATCATAACATTCATCCTTCTGTAAGAACGAAGGGACGTTAAACAATGTATGAGTTGGAGGGTTACTCTCATTAGAAGGTGGGCACGGGTAGCTAATCCGCTCTTCCTCCTTTTGTTCTTCACTCTCCTCATCATCTTTATCATCCAATGAGCTCACAGTTTCATCACTTTCTTCTCCCATAGACTCCTGCAAAATGTTAGTCTCTTCTTGCACAACGGAGACTTTCTCAATAAACGCATCAATATCGGCATTGTATTCATAATTCTCATAGCAATATTTAAGTATAGCAAAATTTTCAGGCCTATAAACATCATCATCAAAATCTTCATACTTTTCAAACAAAGATTCAATTTCATAAGCACCCTTAAAAGCAACAAATTCTTCTATTCGTTCCACATCATAGTAATCTCTACCATTGGCATAAGAAGCCAAGGTTTCATTATCGTTAAATTTTCATGAAAAGGGAAGGTGTGGAGCCTTCATCCTAGAGCAACAAGTATAATCATATCTCAAGCATAAATTCCGAGCATACCAATGCAACATATGAATTTGATCCCATAAGAGTTTCCCCTTTTGAGTCAAGCAATAATCCTTAAAGTATTCACGTTGATCCAACGTGTCTCCCATTATATAATTGAATGGGGTTTTCTCAGGATTATTAAAGTAGTGCATAATATCTTTCACATAATGACCATCGAGGGTTTTAGGAGGTTCCCCATCTCCATGAGTAGCAAGTAGACCTAATTTTTTTGGTATTTCGTGTTCCATATCCATAACTAAAGATAGAGAACAACTTAGAACAACAAATAAAATCTACTTAGTGATAAAGCAAACAAGCACACACGAGAATATTCACCCTACGATATTGCTCCCCAGCAACGGCGCCAAAAAAAGGTCTTGATAACCCACAAGTATAGGGGATCAGTTGTAGCTCTTTCAATAAGTAAGAGTGTCGAACCCAATGAGGAGCTAAAGGTATAACAAATATTCCCTCAAGTTCTATTGACCACCGATACAACTCTACGCACGCTTAACGTTCGCTTTACCTAGAACAAGTATGAAACTAGAAGTACTTTGTAGGTGTTGTAGGATAGGTTTGCAAGATAATAAAGAGCATGTAAATAAAACATAGGGGCTGTTTAGATAAAGAAACAACTAAATTAGTTTTGGTAGAGAGATTTTTGTCACAAGAAAGTTATTTGTCCCTGGGCAATCGATAACTAGACCGGTAATCATATTGCAATTTTATATGAGGGAGATGCATAAGCTAACATACTTTCTCTTCTTGGATCATATGCACTTATGATTGGAACTCTAGCAAGCATCTGCAACTACTAAAGATCATTAAGGTAAAACCCAACCACAGCATTAAAGTATCAAGTCCTCTTTATTCCCATACGCAAACAACCTACTTACCCGGGTATGTGCTTCTGTCACACACACCATCCACCATAAGAAAATCATGAACATATTACAAATCCTATAGCGGGGATCCCTCACGCTTGCGCGACATGGAGAGCACCATAGGACAACACAAATAATAAAACATGCAACTCAAATCAATCACGATCATCAATCAACCCATAGGACAAAACAGATCTACTCAAACATCATAGGATAGCCATACATCATTTGGAAATAATATGTAGCGTTGAGCACCATGTTCAAGTATAGATTACAGCGGGGAGAAGAGGTGTTACACCGCAGCATAGAGGGGTGGAGTTGGTGATGACGGCTGCAAAGTTGTTGGTGTAGATTGTCGTTGCGATGATGGCCCCGACGGTGTTCCGACGCCACCTGGAGAGGGGGGAGAGCGCCCCCCTTCTTCTTCTTGTTCCTTGACCTTCCCCCTAGATGGGAGAAGGGTTTCCCCTCTGGTCCTTGGCTTCCATGGCAGCGAAGGGGCGGGAGCCCCTCCGAGATTGGATCTCTCTCTTTGTTTCCTTCTGTTTCTGCGGTCCCAGATTCTGGCCTTTCACCATTTCTTAAATTTCCGGAGATCCGTAACTCCAAATGGGCTAAAATTTTAACATGATTTTATCTGGATATTAGCTTTCTTGCGCCAAAAGAAGGGCACGTACCGCCTTACAGAGTGGCCACAAGGACCAGGGGCGTGCCCTACCCCCTGGGGCGCACCCTCCATCCTTGTTGGCCCCTTGGGCATCGTCTCGCGTTGATTTTTTTCCCAAAAATCACATATATTCCAAAAATAATCTTCGTAAGTTTTTTCCCGTTTGGACTCCGTCTGATATGGATTTTTTGCGAAACAAAAAAACATGCAACAAACAGGAACTGACACTTGGCACTGGATCAATATGTTAGTCCCCAAAAATAGTATAAAAAGTTACCAAAAGTATATGAAAGTTGAAGAATATAGGCATGGAACAATCAAAAGTTATAGATACGATGGAGACGTATCACGGGCCATGTCACATGTTAAGTGGTCCATCCCCAACCCCTTTGGTTCAACCACCGCCGATCTCTTCGACGGCCCTGCCGCTGATCTCCTTCGTCAAGCGGTCAAGGATTTGCGATCCTTATACGCCATCGAGCCCATTTTGTAATTTCTGAAGGACACATTCTACGGCGGCAGCTTGGGATCCTCAATTGCCAAGTCAGATCTCATCGACCACGACCATGACCATGAGGAGGGCACCCACAAGGTTCTTCCAAGGTGAAATAGCCCATCTGTGACATCAGAGAGCGCACCAACATGGGTCTGTGCTCTTCCAACTGGAAGGATCCCGTCCATGAAATGCGAGGCAACATCCTATCAGCAAATCTTGCCTTTTCTAGCTTGCCAACCCGTACCCTTTGTTGTAGTAGCATTTGTTGTGCAGTGCTTTAACTGTGCCGTGTTTAATTATTTCAGTTATACAAAAATGTATTATTCAATAGGGCTATGTGATGTTTAAGTATGAATTGTCCACTTCAGTTTCACGAATGGCTATATTTGGTTGTTTATAGTGAGTAGATGCCTTATTTATCTGTATTTGGTTGTTAGCTTGGTTGCAGTGAGCATTTTTTCAGTTATCGAGCAGATGCCTTGTTCATATGTATTTGGTTCTTAGTTTGGTTGCAGTGAGCATTTGTCAAGTTATCAAGCAAATGCCTTATTTATCTGTATTTGGTTTTTAGGTTGCTTTTATAGCATTTGTCCAGTTTTCAAGCAGATGTCTTGTTTATCTGTATCTGCTTGTTAGGTTGGTTGTAGTGAGCATTTGTCCAGTTTTCAAGCATATGCCCTGTTTATCTGTATTTGATTATTAGGTTGGTTGTAGTGAGACTCTGTCCAGTTTTCAATGGCTATATTTGGTTGTTATGCTGATCATTTATGCCTTGTTTATTTTAGTCATTCATAATGTGTTGTTCATTATGTGCAAGTCGGAACTGTGCCGCTCGACTGCATCAATACCAGTTTGAACGGCTATATTTTGTTCCAGTTATGCCTGGTGTAGTTAACACATGTCCTTTTTTTAGTTTTACACATTTATCCAGTGTGATGTTTAAGCATTACCTACGTTCTATTCATTTTCAACACTACCAGTTTGAATATCAATATTTGATGGTTGTTAAGCCTGTTGTCGGTAACATTGCCTTCCATTTTATATCTACTTTAGCAGCATGCTGAAACAAACACATTCAAGCTATCATTTGGATATGATATTGTTTACCTTCGCTATATTTGTTTGATGTTAAGGTTGCTGTACTTATCATGCCTTCCCACTACTTATGCTGGATAACAACGAGAGTGGCCACCATTTTCCGCCGAGGTTAGCTTCATCCCTCGGCTTGTACTCCCCCCGTCGTTCCATAATGTAGTGCATATAGATCTAGGCTTGGACACTTGTTAGCTTCTAATATTAACTTGTTGCTTGTAGGTACATATGCCCTTGGCAAGGATCCACGCATCGAACCTTTTTGCGTATGGGGTAATGAGATATTCATGAACAAGCATCAAGTGAGGAAACTGATAAGGATTATTAGCAAAAAGATATGAATGGTGGCAAGAAAATTATTTGTTTATGCTCTATCCAGCACAACAGTGAGCTGTAGGATGGTAACTACAAACTCTGCAGCCTTCTCTTTTTACTGCCCATAATGAGTTGTTAGACAACAATGTGTGGATCTTTTTCCTTTGCAGTGGTTCATGAAGCAGTTCACTCAAGATTACCTCGCAAAGTACATGATTGGTGGACACGTAATGAAGGTTAAAGTATTCCATCTAAACTACAGTGAGCATCGAGAAGTCGTAATGAAGACAGTGAAAGATGGACGGGCAACCATCACAAGGGGTTGGCCTAGAGTCGTGCGTGCATTACGCATGAAGGAGGGCACAATATGGGCATTCCGCTTCACCTTCTCCAGCAACCAGAATGTCTTTCGCCTCTCTCTTTACAATCTTTAGTACAACTGTGGTTCATCATTATTTACTGGTGCTTCTGTAGTTCTTCAGTATATGTACATGTGCATCGAATTATGCATTCATGGTTGAACTTATATTTGTAATAAATATGGTTGGATATGAAATAAGTGATTGCCTACTTTCAAATTCAAAACATGTGATTTTTAAATTAGGGATTGCACTGCACACGGTTTTCGTAGACGTGGAGATCAGACACGTTTCTAGGATCCACTACGTGTGCGATCAATCTCCACTGCACACACGACATCCTCTTGAAAACTGTTTGCATTAGGCCACCTTGCGCAAATGTTTACAACATAAAAACAGTGTGTGATGGATGATAGCCTTTGACACATAGTTTCTTCTACGCACCGTGTGTGATGAATCCAATAACGCAAACGATAAAATTGTTAATATCGTGTGCAATGGCAACGCTATCACAAACGATTCAACGGGGAAATTGTGTGTGATGTACCTACGAACGGAAATGTTTTCCTTGGAGCGATTGTGTGGGATGTACATACGAACATGAACGTTTAGCGGGGACTGAATGTGTGGGATGTACTTGTGACCGTAAACAATTTTGCCTGTGTAATTGTATTTTTAGCACTACTGTACGTATAACCGTATTTGAGCGTTCATCGGTCGCACACGACCTCATTTTGCCGAGCGTATGTGCCAGGAGGGCATATCTCTGGCAGTTTCTGGGTCGTGTGGGAAGGACCCCCTATCGCCCGCACTCACTTGGCGACGGTTCCAAACGCCGTCGCAGAAAGGGGTTAAAAACCGTCTGTATAGGACCGACGCGTACCAGTGATGGGCACGCTTTCTCGACCGCGTACGTGGCGCTTGCACCATACAGTGCACCGCAATAGACAATGTCACCACATGTCTTGTTCCAACAACCGTGCACGCTCGTTATTACCATCGGGCACGCTTCTTTTAACTAGAATGTGTGTCTGTCTAGCGCACAAACGTTGACCTGTCTAACTGTTTCTGTTTGTTGTGGATAATCGTGAACAGTTCATCCGTGTGAAGTGTATGCCATCAATCGCAAACACTTTGATCTGGCTGACCGTTTCTGTTCTGTTGCCTAATCACAAATAGTTAATCTTTCTGAAGCGTATGCTCTCAATCGCACACACCTTTATCTAGCTGCCCATTTCTGTTATTCCTCCTCATCACAAACAGTTCATCTGAGTGAACCGTATGTTGTATATCACACACACCTTCATCTGGCTGCCCGTTTCTTTTGTTCCTCCCCATCGCAAACAGTTAATTGAACTGAACCGTATGCCCTGCATCGCACACGCAACTAAAATCTGAACCGTGTTTCATGCATCCGCCATCGCAAAAGTTTTGCACCTTTTTTGATGGTTTTTTACACCACCGTTTGCGATTATTGCATCGCACACAGTTTCGTTGAAGGGTCTCTGATCGTAGTGCCCCGTTAGCAGCATCCTACAATAGTGTATTTTCATGTTTCTTTCTTTTAATCTACTTTGTAAGAGATTCGGCTTATCGTTGTGTATCAGTTTGGCTGTGTGCCTTTACTTATATAATGGGATGGAAGCCCTTTTGGGTAAAAAACATCTTAGTACGTGTTATGTTTACCAATATATATTGTTATGTTGTTTGTCTTCAAGATACAAAATGAAATGATGCTAAAATTTTGAACTTTATGTTGTTTCATTTTTCATTCCACCTCTCGAACTAAACATAGGACCGAAACCAACCCGTTCTTCTTTTTTGCTTGTAGCAAACATAGAAATAGAATCGATATGTTCCTCTGAAATAGAACTATTATATTCCATTACAGTTTGGCTCCCCACCAGGGTTAGGTTCCTTCTGGTTGAACCAAACCACTAGATTTCAAGTCATAGACACTGGTGCATGCATATTTCTAATTTATTTAAAGCTTTTCGATGATGTTCGTTCAGTGAGAGAAGACGTTAACATTGACTAGAGGCACCGATGGTGAGTTTGTCAATCTCAAGTTACCTCGAAGGAGCTCATAGGCGAACCATCCTGGTTTATTAGAGAAACTACAACCAAACCAACCATACACGCCCCAAACGCCAAGATGGGCTGTCCGGTCAGTGTCCAAACAGAAAAGTGCTACCCAACCAGCATCCCCATATCCAACCCAAATCTAGGGTGGATTATGGGGACACCCGGATATGCCCACCATGCCGGACTGGCCGCTAGGGCCTACGCCAATTCGCTCATATCCGCCTCCCCTCTCCTTGCCGGACTAGCACTCTACTCTTCTCTATTCTCCCTCCTCCACACAGCCGCCATCGGACTTCCGCCGGTATCGGTGCTCTGCTACCATCCCCAACTCAGGGCTTCGCCATCGGACACTGCAATGCACACCGAGGCCGACCAGGGCGCCACCAAATGACGTCCCACTACGTCAAACTCCCCCATATTTTCACCCCGTGCTCTACTTGTTTGATGAAATGCCCGAGCAGGTTTTAATTTCTTTCGGTCATTACTTCTAGGTCACCAATGGATTCGACATGGAATGATGGCTATGGAAACGATGATCTTACGAATTAATATTCAAAGAGTTCATCACATCGTCGAATTCAGACAATGAGGATGCTGAAGTGATGATGAAGATGAGCATCCAAGAGGAGTTCGAGAAGGCAGAGGATCACGTCCTAAACTTCAAGGGTTCAATCAAGGGCCAGAAAGTGATTCCGCGTGATAGGATTGCCGATGCACGACTTTTATTCACGGACTACTTCTCAACTGTCCTAACATTCCACAAAACATTCTTTTCACCGTCGCTACTGCGGATGAGCAGAAACTTGTTCTCGCAGGTAGTGGAAGGCTTGGAAATGTTGATGACAACTTCAAGCTGAGGAAGGATTGTTGCAGAAAAATTTCTCTCTCCTATGCAGAAATGCACTAGTACTCTCAGGATGCTTGCTTATGGTAAAGCAATAGATGCAATTGATGTAGAAATCCGGAATCGGGGAGACCATGGTCTTGAACACCACGGTGCAATTTGCATGCCCTGTGGTGAAGATATTCGGAGCAGGGTACGTGAGAGAGCCAACTATGGAGGACACAAAGAAATTGTTGGCAATTGGAGTAGCAAGAGGATTGCCAGTATGCTAGGTTCAGTTGATTGCATACGCTGGCAGTGGAAGAACTATCCAAAAGGTTTGCCTGGGCAATACCAAGGTCATGTCCGAGAAGCCACCATCATACTTGAAGCAGTGACATCACATGACTTGTGGGTTTGGCATGCTTTCTTTGGCATGCCAGGTTCGTGTAGTGACATCAATGTGCTCCAACGATCTCCTTTATTCAAGAGATTCTGTGATGGAGAAGCTCCACCGTGTAACTATACCGTCAACGAACACTACACCATGGGGTACTATCTTGCCGATGGTATCTATCCTCAATGGGCGGCGTTTGTGATGACCATATATAATCCCTAAGTCAACAAACAAACCCGCTTTGCAATAATGCAAGAGGAACCTAGGAAGGATGTGGAGAGGGCATTTGGAGTGCTCCAAGCTCATTGGGGTATTGTTCGTGGAGCTGTGATGATGTGGAAACCGGAGACACTTTGGCAGCTCATGACATGTTGTTATCTTGCATGATTGTCGAGGATGAGGGTGAAGGGGTAACGCGCACACATGATTTTGAGAAGTCTGGTGTTCAGGTATTTCTCTCAGAACAAGAGTATTGCTAACTTTCTAGAGATGCATCAACAAATGCGAGATCAATAAGTGCATATGCAACTTCTGGATGACCTTGTCGAGCATACGTGAACACACATTGAAAATCACTAAACTTGTTTTTTTATCAGTTATGCATTATAAATAATATTTACGTTTGAACTATATGTGAATTATATACTACTATTGAGTATGAACAATATTTATCCAAAATAATCGGCGTGCATGTGCTTGCATTGATTTGGTGTTTTGAAAATGGCGACCATGGTTACAAATGATAAGTTTTGATGCAGATCTGTTCACTATCCGTGAACGTGTCTGCGGGAGTATAGGGGTTCGGATTAGCTATCGATGTGGGATGCTCTTAGTCCCCTATATTTAGAGTCATATTTTGACCATAATTTTAACTAATAAACTATTTTTTTTGCGAACACGCAAAAGCTTTGCGCGTCGAGGTATTAGAAGAAGAGAAATAGAAGTACAGAGAGTCCGGTGGCTTGCCGCGGTTACAATCATCCCCACTGTTGTTGGAAATATGCCCTAGAGGCAATAATAAAAGTATTATTATATTTCATTGTTCATGATAATTGTCTTTTATTCATGCTATAACTGTATTATTCGGAAATCGTAATACACGTGTGAATACTTAGACCACACAATGTCCCTGGTAAGCCTCTAGTTGACCAGCTCGTTGTGATCAACAGATAGTCATGGTTTCCTGACTATGGACATTGGATGTCATTGATAACGGGATCACATCATTAGGAGAATGATGTGATGGACAAGACCCAATCCTAAGCATAGCATAAAAGATCGTGTAGTTCGTTTTGCTAGAGCTTTGCAAGTGTCAAGTATCTCTTCCTTCGACCATGAGATCGTGTAACTCCCGGATACCGTAAGAATGCCTTGGGTGTACCAAACGTCACAACGTAACTGGGTGACTATAAAGGTACATTACAGGTATCTCCGAAAGTAGCTGTTGGGTTGACACGAATCGAGACTGGGATTTGTCACTCCATATGACGGAGAGGTATCTCTGGGCCCACTCGGTAATGCATCATCATATTGAGCTCAATGTGACCAAGGTGTTGGACACGGGATCATGCATTACGGTACGAGTAAAGTGACTTGCCGGAAACGAGACTGAACAAGGTATTGGGATACCGACGATCGAGTCTCGGGCAAGTAACGTACCGATTGACAAAGGGAATTGTATACAGGGTTTGATCGAATCCTCGACATAGTGGTTCATCCGATGACAACATCGAGGAGCATGTGGGAGCCATCATGGGTATCCAGATCCCGCTGATGGTTATTGACTGAGAGAGTCTCGGTCATGTCTGCATGTCTCCTGAACCCGTAGGGTCTACACACTTAAGGTTCAGTTACGCTAGGGTTATAGGGATATGTATATGCAGTAACCCGAATGTTGTTCGGAGTCCCGGATGAGATCCCGGACGTCACGAGGAGTTCCGGAATGGTCCGGAGGTAAAGATTTATATATGGGAAGTCCTGTTTCGGGCATCGGGACAAGTTTTGGGGTTATCGGTATTGTACCGGGACCACCGGAAGGGTCCCGGGGGTCCACCGGGTGGGTCCACCTGTCCCGGGGGGCCACATGGGCTGTGTGGGGTGCGCCTTGGCCTAATGGGCCAAGGGCACCAGCCCCACATAGGCCCATGCGCCTAGGGTTCAAGGGGGGCAAGAGTCCTAGGAGGGTAAGGCACCTCCTAGGTGCCTTGGGGGGAGGGAAAACCCCCCTTGGCCGCCGCACCCCCTAGGAGATTGGATCTCCTAGGGCCGGCCACCCCCCCTTGGCACCCCTATATATAGTGGGGGAGAGGAGGGACTTGATACCTGAACGTCTCGGCCTTTGGTTGCCTCCTTCTCCCTCCCCAACACCTCATCCACCTCCATAGTGCTTAGCGAAGCTCTGCCGGAGTACTGCAGCTCCATCAACACCACGCTGTCGTGCTGCTGCTGGTGCCATCTCCCTCAACCTCTCCTCCCTGCCTTGCTGGATCAAGAAGGAGGAGACGTGGCTGTTCCGTACGTGTGTTGAACGCGGAGGTGCCGTCCGTTCGGCGCAGGTCATCGGTGATTTGGATCACGTCGAGTACGACTACATCATCACCTTGCAAGCTTCCGCACGCGATCTACAAGTGGTATGTAGATGCAAACTCTCTCCCTAGACTCGTTGCTTAGATGAACTCATAGATGGATCTTGGTGAAACCGTAGGAAAATTTTTAATTTTCTGCAACGTTCCCCAACAGTGGTATCAGAGCTAGGTCTATGCGTAGTTCTCTTTGCACGAGTAGAACACAACTTTGTTGTGGGCGTGGATTTTGTCATCTTACTTGCCTCTACTAGTCTTTTCTTGCTCAACGGTATTGTGGGATGAAGCGGCCCGGACCAACCTTACACATACGCTTACGTGAGACCGGTTCCACCGATTGACATGCACTAGTTGCATAAGGTGGCTGGCGGGTGTCTGTCTCTCCCACCTTAGTTGGAGCGGAATCGATGAACAGGGCCCTTATGAAGGGTAAATAGAAGTTGACAAAATCACGTTGTGGTGATTCGTAGGTAAGAAAACGTTCTTGCTAGAACCCAATTGCAGCCACGTAAAAGATGCAACAACAATTAGAGGACGTCTAACTTGTTTTTGCAGCGATTGATCATGTGATGTGATATGGCCAGAAGTTGTGATGAATGATGAATTGTGATGTATGAGATCATGTTCTTTGTAATAGGATTCACGACTTGCATGTCGATGAGTATGACAACCGGCAGGAGCCATAGGAGTTGTCATTATTTTTTGTATGACCTGCGTGTCATTGAATAACGTCATGTAAACTACTTTACTTTATTGCTAAACGTTAGTCATAGAAGTAGAAGTAGTCATTGGCATGACAACTTCATGAAGACACGATGATGGAGATCATGATGATGGAGATCATGGTGTCAAGCCGGTGACAAGATGATCATGGAGCCCCGAAGATGAAGATCAATGGAGCTATATGATATTGGCCATATCATGTCACAACTATATAATTGCATGTGATGTTTATTATGTATTATGCATCTTGTTTACTTAGGACGACGGTAGTAAATAAGATGATCCCTTATAAAATTTCAAGAAGTGTTCCCCCCTAACTGTGCACCGTTGCTACAGTTCGTCGTTTCTAAGCACCACGTGATGATCGGGTGTGATGGATTCTTACGTTCACATACAACGGGTGTAAGACAGTTTTACACAGCGAAAACACTTAGGGTTAACTTGACGAGCCTAGCATGTGCAGACATGGCCTCGGAACACGGAGACCGAAAGGTCGAACACGAGTCGTATAGAAGATACGATCAACATGAAAATGTTCACCGACGATGACTAGTCCGTCTCACGTGATGATCGGACACGGGCCAGTCGACTCGGATCGTGTAACACTTAGATGACTAAAGGGATGTCTAATCTGAGTGGGAGTTCATAATTTGATTAGAACTTTATTATCATGAACTTAGTCTAAAACCTTTGCAAATATGTCTTGTAGATCAATGGCCAACGCTAATGTCAACATGAACTTCAACGCGTTCCTAGAGAAAACCAAGCTGAAAGATGATGGCAGCAACTATACGGACTGGGTCCGGAACCTGAGGATCATCCTCATAGCTGCCAGGAAACAATATGTCCTAGAAGGACCGCTAGGTGACGCTCCCGTCCCAGAGAACCAAGACATTATGAATGCTTGGCAGTCTCGCGCTGATGATTACTCCCTCGTTCAGTGTGGCATGCTTTACAGCTTAGAACCGGGGCTCCAAAAGCGTTTTGAGCATCACGGAGCATATGAGATGTTCGAAGAGCTGAAACTAGTTTTTCAAGCTCATGCCCGGGTCGAGAGATATGATGTCTCCGACAAGTTCTACAGTTGTAAGATGGAGGAGAACAGTTCTGTCAGTGAGCACATCCTGAAGATGTCTGGGTTGCACAACCGTATGACCCAGCTGAACATTAACCTCCCAGATGAGGCGGTCATTGACAGAATCCTCCAGTCGCTCCCACCAAGCTACAAGAGCTTTGTGATGAACTACAACATGCAGGGAATGGAAAAGACCATTCCTGAAGTGTTCTCGATGCTGAAGTCAGCAGAGGCTGAAATCAAGAAAGAACATCAAGTGTTGATGGTCAATAAGACCACTAAGTTCAAGAAGGGCAAGGGTAAGAAGAACTTCAAGAAGGACGGCAAAGATGTTGCCGCGCCTGGTAAGCCAGTTACCGGGAAGAAGTCAAAGAATGGACCCAAGCCTGAGACTGAGTGCTTTTATTGCAAGGGGAAGGGTCACTGGAAGCGGAACTGCCCCAAATACTTAGCGGATAAGAAGGCCGGCAACACCAGAGGTATATTTGATATACATGTGATTGATGTGTACCTTACCAGTACTCGTAGTAACTCCTGGGTATTTGATACCGGTGCCGTTGCTCATATTTGTAACTCACAGCAGGAGCTGCGGAATAAACGGAGACTGGCGAAGGACGAGGTGACGATGCGCGTCGGGAATGGTTCCAGAGTCGATGTGATCGCCGTCGGCACGCTGCCTCTACATTTACCTACGGGATTAGTTTTGAACCTTAATAATTGTTATTTAGTGCCAAGTTTGAGCATGAACATTGTATCTGGATCTCGTTTAATATGAGATGGCTACTCATTTAAGTCTGAGAATAATGGTTGTTCGATTTATATGAGAGATATGTTTTATGGTCATGCTCCGATGGTCAATGGTTTATTCTTAATGAATCTCGAGCGTAATATTACACATGTTCACAGTGTAGATGCCAAAAGATTTAAAGTTGATAACGATAGTCCCACATACTTGTGGCACTGCCGCCTTGGTCACATTGGTGTCAAGCGCATGAAGAAGCTCCATGCCGATGGACTTTTAGAGTCTCTTGATTATGAATCGTTTGACACGTGCGAACCATGCCTTTTGGGCAAAATGACCAAGACTCCGTTCTCCGGAACAATGGAGCGAGCAACCAACTTGTTGGAAATCATACATACCGATGTGTGCGGTCCAATGAGCGTTGAGGCTCGCGGAGGATATCGTTATGTTCTCACTCTCACAGATGACTTGAGTAGATATGGGTATGTCTACTTAATGAAACACAAGTCTGAGACCTTTGAAAAGTTCAAGGAATTTCAGAATGAGGTAGAGAATCAACGTGACCGAAAGATAAAATTCCTACGATCAGATCGTGGAGGAGAATACTTAAGTCACGAATTTGGTACACACTTAAGGAAATGTGGAATCGTTTCACAGCTCACGCCGCCTGGAACACCTTAGCGAAACGTTGTGTCCGAACATCGTAATCGCACCCTATTGGATATGGTGCGGTCTATGATGTCTCTTACCGATTTACCGCTATCATTTTGGGGATACGCTCTAGAGACAGCTACATTCACTTTAAATAGGGCACCGTCTAAATCCGTTGAGACGACACCGTATGAATTATGGTTTGGAAAGAAACCTAAGCTGTCGTTTCTAAAAGTTTGGGGATGCGATGCTTATGTCAAGAAACTTCAACCTGAAAAGCTCGAACCCAAGTCGGAAAAATGCGTATTCATAGGATACCCTAAGGAAACTGTCGGGTATACCTTCTACTTAAGATCCGAAGGCAAGATCTTTGTTGCCAAGAACGGATGCTTTCTGGAAAAAGAGTTTCTCTCGAAAGAAGTAAGTGGGAGGAAAGTAGAACTCGATGAAGTACTACCTCTTGAGCGGGAAAGTGGCGCAGCGCAGGAAACCGTTCCTGTGATGCCCACACCAACTGAAGAGGAAAACAATGATGATGATCGAGGTACTTCGGATCAAGTTACTGCTGAACTTCGTAGGTCCACAAGGACACGTTCCGCACCAGAGTGGTACGGCAACCCTGTCCTGGAAATCATGTTGTTAGACAACAATGAACCTTCGAACTATGAAGAAGCGATGGCGGGCCCGGATTCCAACAAATGGCTTGAAGCCATGAAATCCGAGATAGAATCCATGTATGAAAACAAAGTATGGACTTTGACAGACTTGCCCGATGATCGGCGAGCGATAGAAAACAAATGGATCTTTAAGAAGAAGACGGACGCGGATGGTAATGTTACGATCTATAAGGCTCGACTTGTCGCTAAGGGTTATCGACAAGTTCAAGGGATTGACTACGACGAGACTTTCTCTCCCGTAGCGAAGCTGAAGTCCGTCCGAATCATGTTAGCAATTGCCGCATACTATGATTATGAGATATGGCAAATGGACGTCAAAACGGCATTCCTTAACGGGCATCTTAAGGAAGAACTGTATATGATGCAGCCGGAAGGTTTTGTCGATCCTAAGAACGCTAACAAAGTATGCAAGCTCCAGCGATCCATTTATGGGTTTATGCAGACTTATGGAGAAGCCTGCGTTTACAAGAAAGTGAGTGGGAGCTCTGTAGCATTTCTCATATTATATGTAGATGACATACTCTTGATGGGAAATAATATAGAATTTCTGGACAGCATTAAGGCCTACTTGAATAAGTGTTTTTCAATGAAGGACCTTGGAGAAGCTGCTTATATATTAGGCATCAAGATCTATAGAGATAGATCGAGACGCCTCATAGGTCTTTCACAAAGCACATACCTTGATAAGATTTTGAAGAGATTCAAAATGGATCAGTCCAAGAAGGGGTTCTTGCCTATGTTACAAGGTGTGAGATTGAGCTCGGCTCAGTCACCGACCACGGCAAAAGATAAAGAAGAGATGAGTGTCATCCCCTATGCTTCAGCCATAGGATCTATTATGTATGCCATGCTGTGTACCAGACCCGATGTAAACCTTGCCGTAAGTTTGGTAGCAAGATACCAAAGTAATCCCGGCAAGGAACACTGGACAGCGGTCAAGAATATCCTGAAGTACCTGAAAAGGACAAAGGACATGTTTCTCGTTTATGGAGGAGACGAAGAGCTCGTCGTAAAGGGTTACATCGACGCTAGCTTCGACTCAGATCCGGATGACTCTAAGTCACAAACCGGATACGTGTATATGTTGAATGGTGGAGCAGTAAGCTGGTGCAGCTGCAAGCAGAGCGTCGTGGCGGGATCTACGTGTGAAGCGGAGTACATGGCAGCCTCGGAGGCAGCACATGAAGCGATTTGGGTGAAGGAGTTCATCACCGACCTAGGAGTCATACCCAATGCGTCGGGGCCGATCAAACTCTTCTGTGACAACACTGGAGCTATTGCCCTCGCAAAGGAGCCCAGGTTTCACAAGAAGACCAGGCACATCAAGCGTCGTTTCAACTCCATCCGTGAAAATGTTCAAGATGGAGACATAGAGATTTGCAAAGTGCACACGGATCTGAATGTCGCAGATCCGCTGACTAAACCTCTCTCGCGTGCAAAACATGATCAACACCAGAACTCTATGGGTGTTCGATTCATCACAATGTAACTAGATTGGTGACTCTAGTGCAAGTGGGAGACTGTTGGAAATATGCCCTAGAGGCAATAATAGAAGTATTATTATATTTCATTGTTCATGATAATTGTCTTTTATTCATGCTATAACTGTATTATCCGGAAATCGTAATACACGTGTGAATACTTAGACCACACAATGTCCCTGGTAAGCCTCTAGTTGACCAGCTCGTTGTGATCAACAGATAGTCATGGTTTCCTGACTATGGACATTGGATGTCATTGATAACGGGATCACATCATTAGGAGAATGATGTGATGGACAAGACCCAATCCTAAGCATAGCATAAAAGATCGTGTAGTTCGTTTTGCTAGAGCTTTGCAAGTGTCAAGTATCTCTTCCTTCGACCATGAGATCGTGTAACTCCCGGATACCGTAAGAATGCCTTGGGTGTACCAAACGTCACAACGTAACTGGGTGACTATAAAGGTACATTACAGGTATCTCCGAAAGTAGCTGTTGGGTTGACACGAATCGAGACTGGGATTTGTCACTCCATATGACGGAGAGGTATCTCTGGGCCCACTCGGTAATGCATCATCATATTGAGCTCAATGTGACCAAGGTGTTGGACACGGGATCATGCATTACGGTACGAGTAAAGTGACTTGCCGGAAACGAGACTGAACAAGGTATTGGGATACCGACGATCGAGTCTCGGGCAAGTAACGTACCGATTGACAAAGGGAATTGTATACAGGGTTTGATCGAATCCTCGACATAGTGGTTCATCCGATGACAACATCGAGGAGCATGTGGGAGCCATCATGGGTATCCAGATCCCGCTGATGGTTATTGACTGAGAGAGTCTCGGTCATGTCTGCATGTCTCCCGAACCCGTAGGGTCTACACACTTAAGGTTCAGTTACGCTAGGGTTATAGGGATATGTATATGCAGTAACCCGAATATTGTTCGGAGTCCCGGATGAGATCCCGGACGTCACGAGGAGTTCCGGAATGGTCCGGAGGTAAAGATTTATATATGGGAAGTCCTGTTTCGGGCATCGGGACAAGTTTCGGGGTTATCGGTATTGTACCGGGACCACCGGAAGGGTCCCGGGGGTCCACCGGGTGGGTCCACCTGTCCCGGGGGGCCACATGGGCTGTGTGGGGTGCGCCTTGGCCTAATGGGCCAAGGGCACCAGCCCCACATAGGCCCATGCGCCTAGGGTTCAAGGGGGGCAAGAGTCCTAGGAGGGTAAGGCACCTCCTAGGTGCCTTGGGGGGAGGGAAAACCCCCCTTGGCCGCCGCACCCCCTAGGAGATTGGATCTCCTAGGGCCGGCCACCCCCCCTTGGCACCCCTATATATAGTGGGGGAGAGGAGGGACTTGATACCTGAACGTCTCGGCCTTTGGTTGCCTCCTTCTCCCTCCCCAACACCTCATCCACCTCCATAGTGCTTAGCGAAGCTCTGCCGGAGTACTGCAGCTCCATCAACACCACGCCGTCGTGCTGCTGCTGGTGCCATCTCCCTCAACCTCTCCTCCCTGCCTTGCTGGATCAAGAAGGAGGAGACGTGGTTGTTCCGTACGTGTGTTGAACGCGGAGGTGCCGTCCGTTCGGCGCAGGTCATCGGTGATTTGGATCACGTCGAGTACGACTACATCATCACCTTGCAAGCTTCCGCACGCGATCTACAAGTGGTATGTAGATGCAAACTCTCTCCCTAGACTCGTTGCTTAGATGAACTCATAGATGGATCTTGGTGAAACCGTAGGAAAATTTTTAATTTTCTGCAACGTTCCCCAACAACTGTAGCATATGGTGGGCAGCCATTAACACCATGGGGCACCCAACAACGCCCTACATGCTAGAAGGTCCTACCTCCAGAAGTCCGACAACCCCCTCGCACCAGAAAGTTTCCATAGCTCAACCTCATCACTGATGCGACGATAAAGCTCTCTAGCAACGACCACTGACCGCTCGAAGACACGACTATTACGCTCCCTCCATAGCATCCAGACGATGAGGAGGGCAAGCGAATCAAACCCCTTCCTCCGCTCCTTCGGGATCATCGCACGACTGGCTGGCCACCACTCTATGAGAGTTGCATCCATGCTGGGCACCAACTGGCCAAGGCCGCACCGTGCGAGGGCAGAGTGCCACACCTCCCTAGCAAACACACAGCCCAGCGCCAGGTGGTCTGCAGTCTTAGCCTCCTGCTCGCATAATGGGCACATGACGTGGGACTGGAGGCCGTGTCAAAGGCGTCTGTCTGCCGTCCAAATCCGACGCCTCATCGCTAGCCAGAAGTGAAGCTTGCACTTGGCCGGGGCCCAAGTCTTCCAAAGGGCCCGACCGCATGGGAACCTCTCGAGGCCAGCAAAGAACACCTGGTAAGCTGAGCTCGCAGAATATACCTCAGTCGGCGTCCACTTCCAGATTATGCGATCTAGAATCTCAGGGAGTAGGTGCACCTCAAGAAGCAAGTCCGTGAGCATCAAGAATTGAGTTAGCACTCTAACCGTCAACACCCCTGTGATGTCCCTGATCCAAGCGCGGTCCGCCAAGGCCTCATGAACTGTTCGCGTGCGCCGCGCACCGTCGTTCACCGCTAGGAATAGCTCTGGGGCCTCAAACTGAATGGAACGCCCGTGGAGCCAGAAATCCGTCCAAAAAAGAGCCTTTCTACCATCCCCCAACGTCACCTTGATGGACGAGTCAAAAATAGCCTGCACCTCAGGCTCCACGGCCGGCTGCAGGCCCGACCAACAACAATCAGATGTGCGTTGCATCCATAGCCAGCGTGCCCGAAACGCATAACCTAGTAGCTTAAGGTTCAGGACGCCCAAACCACCATACTCGAACGGCTTGCACACTTGCTCCCAAGCCACCAGACAATGGCCACCGCTAACGACGTCGGTCCCCTTCCAAAAGAAGGCACGAATCCTCTTCTCAAACCCATCGATCAGCCATACGGGCAGTTGCATCGCGATGGAGTGATACACGGGGATGGATGTGAGGACCGACTTGACAAGCACGAGGCGACCAACCACGGTGATCCAACGAGCAAATCCATGGCTGTAGTCGATTGCATACCCTGTCCAATAAAGCTTGAAGGCACACCCTTGGCAACCTCATCTTGTATGAGAGAGGGAGGCCAAGATAGGTACAGGGGAACCTCAGTATCTGGCATGGAAAGTGTTGGACAACAACTACTAGGTGCTCCTCGGAGCATCTGATCGGCGACAATGAGCACTTACGTAGGTCGGTGCGCAACCCAGATGCTCCACCAAAACAGTCAAGCGCGGCCCGCACGAGCGACGGGTCCGAAGGGGATGGCTTGACAAAGACAACGACATCGTTGGCATACATCGAGGTGCGGAAGCGGGCACCTTGGCACTGTAGCGGCGACAACATGCCCATGCCCTCAGCCCTAGCGAGAAGGGCGTTTAGCACCTCCATCACAAGGAGGAACAACATGGGCGACAACGGGTTGCCCTGGCGGAGACCCTGGTGATGGAGGAATGGCCTTCCAGGCACTCCATTCAGAAGGATGGAGGAGCTTGCCGACGAGAGTAGGATGCACACCCATTCGACAAACCTCGGGCCGAAGCCAGCATGGCGAAGCACATCCAGAAGGAAGGGCCACGAGACAGAATCAAATGCCTTCGATATGTCGATCTTGAGGAGCATGGAAGGGATCCGACGCACATGCAGTGCCCTAGTGGTGAGCTGCACCATCCGGAAATTATCATGGATACTCCGGCCACGGACGAACGCAGACTGATTTGCCGCCACAAGATCCGGCAGCCGCAGAGCGAAGCGCAACGCTAGAACCTTTGAAAACAACTTGCTGAAGCTGTGCTCAAGGCTAACAGGCCTGAAATCCTTGACCTCAACCGCACCGTCGTGTTTAGGTAACAGAACGATAAGAGCCTCGTTGAGCTTCCTCATGCCGTGCGGGCGAAGGGTGAATAACTGACCGAAAGCGGCCATGATGTCGCCCTTTATGACGGCCCATGCAGATTGGAAGAAACGCCCAGAGAACTCATCTGGGCCAGGCGCCTTGTCGGCGGGCATGTCCCTTACCGCAGCCCACACCTCTTCCTCCGAGAACGGCGCCTCAAGTTCCACGAGATCGACCGAAGGAAGGCCTAGAAACCCAAGGTCCAAGGCGTGTTCCCTAGGGACATCGGAGCCGAGCGGTCCGTTGTAGAAGTTGAAGAGCATGTTCTCCTTGTCATCATGCTCGACGACCACCTCGCCTTCCCGAGAGAGTGTGGTAATGTGGTTGCTCCGCTGCCGGTGCCGCGCGAATGATTGGAAGTAGCGTGTGTTGGCATCACCTTCCCGCAACCAAGTCACCCGCGAGCGCTGTCGTGCAATTGTACGCTCGAGGGAAGCAAGCCCGAACACCTTCAACTTGAGCTCCGCTCGGAACGCGAACTCAGCATCAGTGAGCTGCCTCAACTCTTGAGCCACGTCCAGCCGCAAAATAATCTCCTTGGCGAGGAGTAGCTGCCTCCGCACGCTACCAACATGGCGCTGAGCTCATGATTGCAACGCCCGCGCCGAAACTATAAACTATAAGTTATACAATATATAACAATAATAATGTCTTTGGAAACTATGTCGAAATATGAATATCTATATAACATTTCCATGGCATCATTAAAATTTTGTTAGTAATTAATTTATGATCATTGTTTTCTAACACAAAATACGAAGAGAATCAATAAACCACTGACAGTGTTGGGAAAAAGCACGGTCATGGCGCCGACCACGCATGAAGATGTGTCGGGATCTAAGTCAAGGGCAGGGCGGGGGCGTATCCCGGTGTCCGACCGTTCTGCGGAGGCCCAACCGGAAGCTGCGCCGTCATCGCAGCGAGGGGCGTCGACAACACAGGATGAGGTGTCGGGATCTAGGTCGAGGGCAGGGCGGCGGCGGCGGCGGCGTATCACGGTATCAGACGAGTCTGCGGAGGCCCAACCAGAAGGTGCGCCGTCATCGCAGCGAGGCAAGAGGAAAGCCTCCCCGGAGCCGTCGTCCGCAGCATCGCAGGGACGCAGGAGGCAGAAGAGAACCGCCAAGAAGCGGAAGAGAACTGACGAGAAGAAAGCCGCTAGCAGCAAGGGCGAGGAGGCCGCGGCGACGACCTCAGCTTCACCAGGCGCATCGCATGCCTCCTCCTCCTCCGAGGCTTCCTCTGCGGCCAGCTCTCCTCTGCGTTGCCCTCTTCCCCCCGCCCCCGCCATGGGCGCAGGACGTAACTACGACCCTGCGATGGAGCCTGCCTACGAAGCCTATATGGAATTGAGTTCCAAGTACCATGCGAAAAGAAGTAAGTTTGGGACTTTCCTTTTCATCTTATAGCCATTATTGAATGCTGCTAGAGATTTTGATATAGTAGTCCCTCTTGTGTGCCATCAAGATCTTATATTGTGGGACGGAGGGGGTAGGAAATTGGATATCGTATTGCCCTCTTGTGTGCCATAAAGAACATTTCAGCACGCAGTTATGCATGCATGACTGAATACTACATCTAGGGAACTAGATATGGCAGAAAATTGCATATGGAGGAAGAGTATGGTATTGTTCTCCCTCTTGTCTGTGGTAACAATGCCTCGGCGGGCATGTATGGTTGGATCCTGCGAGAGGCAAGATATGGTAGAAGATTGTGTATTGACTTGAGAGGATGCGGTAGAGAGTTGTATAAAATGTTGCAACAGTTTGGCTGACACTAGGCAATACTTTGGTGCTAGGTGTGGCCCTAACACTCTGCTTTTATTCCATCTGATTAGTAGGATATCTCTTTTTCTTAAGATAATATGGATTTTGAATACAATAGACTGATTCGCCATTTTTTTGCATGTTAACCTGCAGAGCGCCAACTTCAACTTGTAACACTTGATCGCTCCAAGGCTTCTTCATGTATGGTAAATGAGAAATTGCAGAGTGTTCGTGAGTCTGCAACAAAAACAGTTCTTCAAGTAGCTAAAGTTGTTCTTGGCTTTTCGTCCTATGTCGGTATGTAACACATTGCCTTTATTCGATCTCTCTCTATCCTTTGTCTTCATCTAATCTATTATTGCATCTACAGATGGTAAACTGATGGCACGATCATCGGGCTTTCTAATTGATTGGGATGAGAGGAGTAAAGCAGGCACAGTTTTGACATCTGCCCGCATAATCTGTTGAAAGTATTCAGCCCTAAGCCAGTGGTCAGGTACAGATGAGTATGCACCTAATGCTGAGGTGAGTTCACAAACAAATGAATTTTGGAATTTTGGTTTATATGCATGCCCATGTATTTTTGTACTTACAAGTATGCTAAATGCACATTTATGTTATCTTTTGTATCCATCTTTAGATTGTTGCTCATTTATTGGATGAAGATGATGCTACTGTACCAGCAATATTGCTTCATTATGACAAGCACGTCAACATTGCTTTGATTAAGGTTGAGATAGAATTATGTGCTAAGATTCCTAGCTTCAGTGGTGACGTGATCTATGGTCAAGAGATATTTGTGCTTGGTAGAGATGAACATCAAAATTTGACTATTCATCATGGACGTGTTCAATTTATGGGCCCAAATAAATTTCAACGCCATCATTATCTCTTCAGTGGTTGTGTGATTAATCAGGTATAATTAATCGTACATCGTGATTGTCTCATAAATTATTATTAACTTATGTTGCTTATAATTCTAATGTTGGCAATTTAAATGTTTTAGCCTAGCATTGGAGGACCTGTTATTGACTTGAATGGACAAGTTTGGGGGATGGCTAATTTTCCAGGAACGGCATTTATTCCTTCCTCTATTATATTGAAGTGCTTGGATATGTGGAAGAAATATCAGTAAGTTTTCTTTCGTTGCTATCATTATATGATTTTAGTATTGAACAAATATCTTGAGAAAACTGAAACATGATAGATGTTGTTGTGCACTTGTGTTCACCCCAGTTCAATCTCACGGACAGAACTTGAGAGCATAAGAAACAAAGCACTTGAGATAAAATTACAGTATCAAGCAAGGGACCGGTTTCCCACCGTAAACAAGAGGGAGCGAGGTAATTCTAGGACGTGCATGCAAGTAAATTAGATCCTGCATGTGAGAAGCAATTGGCGTATCAAAGTCGTTACGGTGGGCGTTCCTGACTTCTCTTCTTGGATAAGGCAGCGTTTCAAAATTTCTTTTTTTGCGTGGATGTAATGACCCAGATAAGCTCCTGCCGGGAACTATAGAAAAAACGTCCAGTAATGTCTGGGATAAATACAAAAATAAAGGTAATGACCCAGATGATTCTCAAATACAAGAAGCCAACAACAGAAAAGAGCATATAACACAAGGTAATATCTTGGATAAATACAAAAATAAAGGATATCACAAGGTAAAATTGGATATAGCAAATATTCTACAAACTAACTAATAGGCAAGTGAATAGTAAATTTAAAATCATCTTATGGGAAGACCTCACGGATATAACATCTTTTTCTGCAATACGTAGTTTCACATGAAAGAACAATGAGATCCATGGATAGGTGCACCTGCATCATATTGGATTACCAAATGTAAATACACTGATGATACTCATACTACTTTGCACTACCCATTCAGTTTTGCTTAGAGGGAGACACTCCAGCACCTAATTGACACAATCAAATGCATCATAATCCGTTCTGATAGACTTTACTGGCTAAAAATCATCAGATCCACCACACCAAGAGATGGAATGGATCAAAAGTGCAACACTACTAACCTGGGAACCCCAAGAAAGCTCTAATTTTCACAGTTCTGCACCAAAGAGAGTCATTTTGTAGGCGGCTGATCCTTGCATGTCGTGGAGCGTCTGGTTGAAGCGCCATTTCTGTTGTTGGGGCTTCCTCCGCAGCTGCTGCTCATTGCTATTGGTTGGCCGGAATCGCCGGAGGAGGCGATGCATAACACCCCTCAGGAGTTGCTCTTTGCTGGATCTTGGTGCTTACCTCCTGATTCGGTCCTGCATGCATTCTCTTCTCAATCCCTGGACTATTGTACATCTATGTATGATGGAGCATCACGGAGCAAGAAGCTGGTTCATCCACCAGCATCACGGAGCAAGCAGCTGGTTCATCCACCTGCATACCATGGACCTAAAACGTCTTATAAAAGTTTAAAAGTTTACAGAGGGAGTAGCTTCTAGGGAGAGCTTTCGCAGTAATGAATCGTTTGCATCTACCTAATACTAATAACAAAATCAAAATGCTCAATAGCATACTGGTTATGCAACTGATGGAAAATCATGCAGATAATCATGTAGATGAATAAATAAATGGAAGTAAATAAATGTGGCAGTGGTAAAAAAGAGAAAGGAAACAAATTAGTCATTTTTGAATGGATTACCCTGAAGACAAGAAAACATGTTAAAGAAGACCAAAAGCAATGCCTTACAGTTTATAAGAATCTGAAGCAAAAAATGTTGGTATGGATCCCTATAGAACCAATGGCTGGGCAATAAGTATACAATTATGTTTGTTTCACGAATGTGCCAAAACTGATGTTTAAGAGGTATAAGCTCCAGTAGAAACAAGAAACTCGATAAATGATTCTTGTTTTAGTAGTAAGTTTTTCTTTTTATTTTACATGAAAAGTTGCATATCTAGTCATTGGTTAGTAATATAGCTAAGCACATTACATGCCAACATTGCAAGAGCATCTTTAGAATGTCAACCTTTAATAGACAAACGCTTATAAGTAGACCCTCCCAAACAAGCTGAATGTATTTCTGAAGGAATTAAAAAAGGCTGAATGGAGGAATATTCCATCAGAAATTAGGGCCTAATAATTGTGAGACAACATTACCAGTAGTAAGCCCATAATATATGCATCGGCTAGAAGGATTTACCTTTGACGACAGATCTGACGCAGAACTTGGATCTCCGAAACAAGCATCTGCAAATACTAGGTTTGGAGCAACACAAATTAAAACTGGACCACAGAATCTCAAATGAGAAAAGTAATACAATCTAAACTAATGGATTCAGACTTGAGCACACCTTAGGCCACAATAGGCTACAACACGAACACAAAAAACAATGGTTAAACCATTGTTTGTAGAAACAGAAACTAGAATAAATCAGCAAGACTGAAATATAGAAGTAAAAATAAGTTATACTAATTACCCTTGTTTTACCGAAAAAGGCTTTCACCCCGCTTTATATATAAAGCAAACCACCAAGCCACAACATCCAACAGAGTTCAAACAACACACACACACACCCACACGGAGGTCTCACAAGTAAGAGGTTCAGTGAGGGCACTGCTGAGGGCACAGCTCAACAAGCCCTACAAATAAAACACACTACAGCAGCATAGGAAATTCATATGGGAAAACCCAATTCATATGGGAAATTACCCTTGTTTTATCAACTGAAATATAAGAAGGCAAGTTATATCTGGTGACAACTCGTCTTTAAAAGCCAATTCATATGGGAAAATCCAGTACAATTCATCCTGATTCTGCACCTATAGACCCGAGATACTTCTCATCTCAGTACGAGCTGTAATGTTTGCTTCATCTTCTTTGAGCTAAACTGTTCTCTTCAAGCCCAGTATATGAACCCAATTATCTTACAGACCACGTTTCATATCCTAATTCTGTCGGTACGACCTAGAGACATGAAACCTACATAGATCTAATAATGATTACACTAATTATCTCTTATTTGTTAATGAAATAACTACATTCGATGGACCACGACAGACAGAAAATGCAGCATAGATACAAAGCTCCATTCACCGAATTGTTTTTTTTTTTGGTTATTTTTGCAAGGTGTATCCCTCGGCTGCATATTGGGATGAAGCTTTCACCCATTAAATTTCTTGATCCAATTCATGTGGATAGGATCTTTCGTAGGTGTAATGTCGATTCGGGTCTAATAGTTCATGAGGTATATGTTGTCTACTGTTCCTTGTTTTCTTTAAAAATGTACACTTTTCCCTCTGTTGAGTAGTGCATGACAAATTGAACTGTAGGTGTCTCATGGATCAGTTGCTGACGAACTAGGAGTTAGACCCGGTGATATCATTGACTCCGTGAATGGAGAGCACAATGCTACCACAATTGAGGTAATTATCTTAACAGTAATAGCAGTAATTGTGTTATGTTGTTTTGTGAGTTATAAGTGGATAGAAAACTTATGTCTCATGTTTATGATCTTAATAACTCACATTTATTATTCTTGTTGTTGCTATCAGTTGGAGAACTTACTTATGAGAATATGTGAGAGTCATCTTGACGAAGGAGGAGTCATCGGTTCCTGTGTGGACATACCAGTAAGTTTATTTTTACTATGTTTGACTGCAGTTTACTTTTATATCTACTGCAAAAGGCCTTATGTTTATCTATAGTTACAAGACATTTATTAGTAGGTTGACCACACGGAATGAGGGAAATGCAGAAATATGATCGTAAGAAGACGTCTGTTTACTATATAAAAGGCACAAGTTTTCATGTAAATCACTTAAAAAATATTCAGATTATTCTAATTTTTCTCACATTAGTGTTTGTTACTCTTCTATTTAAGATAGGATTCTCCATTTTCCCATTGTGCATGAATGGAAAATAAGAAACCGTATAGGTAGAAGATGGAAATATATTTCAAAAGCCAAAGAAAGTATGGTAAGCAGAATTAACTAACTCAAATTAGCCTTTCGACACCTGAAAAAAATGGGAGAAAATAGATTACTGGACACCAAAAGCACATCCTTTTTTTGTCACATTTCTCTCATGTTTCATCTTGCCATCCCCCTTTTTCGCATCCTGTAGCTTCCCCCACGCAGGCTATATCAGGAGCATGAAGGAAGTACGTTAGCAGAAACATGTTGACTAGCAGCATCCCATCCCATGAGTTATACTGGATACTGCAACATCCCTTACAATCATTGTAGGAGTTCTTGTTTGTTCATCCTGTTCAACAGCTCTGCTTTATCTGTTTTAGCAGCACACATGCGTGGAGAATTATCTCACTAGGAGATTAAAATCAATATTTTCAAGGCTGCATCTATTTCTTAACTTCCAAATTCCCCAACACACAGCTGCTAAGCCCAGTGCATGAATTCTTTTACCTTTGGGTCAGAATTTCTCGGCCCATGATTTTTTTAGCTGATTGAGGAATAACATCAGCATGAATGAACACAGCAATCTCTCTCCAAACATCCTCAGGCATAGCAGATTCAAATAAAAAATGTTGGACAGCTCCAGGATGGCCTCAGTTGTACTAGTATTTTTTATCACCCAGCCATTTCGTTTTTATCATTTTGTCTTCTTAACAGCGCACCTTTTCTAACGACAACAAAAATGTTTTAACTTTGATAGATATTTCGGCTTTCTATATGTGTGTAAAAGAACTATCACCATATCTATCATCCATACAAATTTCACTGTAAACCTGCCTTTATAGTTTATTCCCCCAAGACCATGTGGTAACATCAGGAGCAACAGACAGACTAATCTGTTGAGCTTGTGACAATACAAAATCCTCTTTATGACACCTGTTAACCATCTCCTAAAACTTCGCTGCCATTGGTAATAGCATTGACTCACTGATTTATCCTTCTTATCACATATATCATAAAGAGCAGGGTATTATTGAGCAAAATTTATCACCAATCTATTTAGCCTCTCATTATTTGGTATTATCACCATTACAAATGATAGACTTTCTTGCCTTTCAAATTAATATTTTGAACCTTTAGTAGGCAAGCACAAGTCATCTGCCTTATTTTTCCTTGACATTCTCCTGCTATAAACGTTCCTGTTTTTAGAGTTTCCACCATCATTTATTAGGGATATTTACATTCATTTCCTCATAGTTTTAATAGCAAGAACTGTTTCTTTTTTGACCACAAATGTTATCCCAATTGACCTGGTGATATGTTCCATTTGTCCCAGCGCTTTGCTAGACAGTGTTCAGAAATAAGAGCATACAGCAAGTAGGGATGTTGGATAACTGGAATTAATCAATGTAGTCCTGCCATCAGTTTACATATATATCCCTGGTAGATATCAAGGCTTCTCATGATTTTCTCATCTACTTTCTCCTAGTCAATGACATGTGTTCTAAGATGCAGTAACAGCTGCCCCTAGTTATTTGATTGGAAAGTTTCCTATTTGATGATTGAACATGTTTGCATGAGAAAGGGCTAGTTCGTCATCTTTCCCAATAGTCATTATCTCATCTTTCCCAATAGTCATTCTCTCACCTTCAGCTAAATGGCTAAATTAATTTTTTGAACATACAACAGAAGCACCACTTTCTGGAATCTGTATTTTGGAAGAAGGATGACCATCAGATAATCAGTCTGTAGGGATATTGCATGATCAACGTTTGGAAGAAGGGTGACTATCACATAATCTAACCCCTAGCATCAAATTTATTGTCGCAAAACTCTTGAGAGTAGGAGTGTATGCATGATATAATTTGAAAATGTCCTACACCTACGGGAAAAAAATCCATAAAAGTCCATCAAGACCAGCAGTTCTGTTGGATTTCATTTTAAAAAGAGCATTCCCTTTAGTTTCTTCTTCAGTAAATGGATCTATTTCAACATAGTTGATGTTTGATTGTCTCCGCGCTGCTAAAAATACTAGTTAGTTGCCTGTGCGACATTTGATCAAGAGGTAACGTGTGTAGTTTTTGACAATATTGTTATGCCTGTTCATCATCTTCCTATGTCAATACTCTTTCGGTTTGTTTTCTCGTAGCAGAGCGTCCCCTTATCCAATCTGTCTACATTAGCATCCCCCTGCCTAGCCCTCGACTCCTCGTGTTGTCTTGTCTGCATTAGCTCTTGTCCCTACACCGCCTCGTCCACATTGACTTATCCTCGCATGCCCTAGATCATCTTTAGTGGTACCTGCCGCTTTGTTGTTCACCCACCTGCTTATCCTCGCACTGCTAGGTGACACCTCTTGTCACATGGCATGACAAGGCACAATAAGCAATCTGGGCCACATTCTGTTCTGGCCCAATTT
>NC_041393.1:164900945-164902739 GCF_002162155.2 Triticum dicoccoides
TTACATTTTGAGCCAACCCAGCTACTGCAGCTCATTAAATTTGGCCCAATTTATGGCCTTTTCATTCTCATATTTTGGAGCAGCTTACTAATATTCTGTATAACAATGTCATATCGTGCAGCCCCAAGGCTTTTTAAAATATCTGTATCACAACAACACATTAAACATCACACACAAATTTAGCCATTCCACTAATTGAGCTAAGTGCAATTGACCTATTCAATCACAGTTTACCAAGATACAGCAAGGAATTGTTTCGTGCATGAAAACAATGAAATGTTTGTTGACCAAGTAGAGAAACCTTCTGAAGAAAACTTTTCGCAGCCATAAATTTAGCTATTCCGCTGTCATACTAAAGGAATTGTATTGCACATTGCACGTATTGTTACTTACTAGTCCTCTCATTTTTTCAGAACGGATCCCTAACTGAACTGAACATTTGTATATTTTAGAAGCCAAATGTTCAACCAAAAAATCTACAGCCTGATGCTCGACTGACTAATACTAATACTGCTCATTACTATCCAAAGGGTAAAGAAATATGAATAAAATTTTAAAGCAAACTACACTTTAGTCCAGATATATATTGCATTTTTAAATCTGTGCAACCACAATGTAACCTCAGTTTTTTTGTGATCGAAATATTAGGAAGCAGATTAACTGCAACTGCCAAGGACTAGTACAGATGCAGTAACCATCTATTTAAGTCGACCAGTGCTCCTTGGTCGAATGTGAGAAGCATAATATAGGTTTGCTTCATTTAAAAATATATTTGCTTTTGGTCTTGTGATAGCTATACTCGTTTGTAGGATAACAAACATGTATTTTGACAAACTGATGTGTATCTTTTATCCGCTTTCAGTTACAGTCAAGCTAAATGAGTTGAATCGAATTGAAAATATACACAAAAGTAGAACTCTAGTAAGCTACAGCCTTAGTCCTTCAAGTGACACTGAAAAATACACCTCAAACCCTAGCAATCACAACTCCTCTCTCTGAACACAAGCTCAAGAACGCCTTTATACCATTTCAGCTGCTACATCATGTTTGTGAAAACCATGGACAGGTTATAGGTAAGAAACAAAATTGAAGCCATCTTTAACATAAGCACGGGCCGAGGATGGACCTTTTTCTGATTTTGTTCTCCTAGGGGGATCCCCAGTTTTGCGTTGCAACAACCTACTACCATGACCCATGTTAGCATGAAAAATTCAGCCCAGCTGACCTGCAAACAAAGTAGCATGAGCACAACTGAACCAAAGAAGATCACAAGATTAAAAGATAGATCAGCATTATAGACAAAAGACACTAGAGATGGTTGAATAAAATAACTCTTTCTCCTCAATCTAACATAGCAGAGTATGCAGGACTAAAATCACTGCACATATCTAATCTAGTATCTGTAAGATTCAATAAACTAACAACCATGCTGCACACATTTTCTTCACAAAATGCAACGAGGATTTAGATTTTAATACTGAGCGAGCACACCCCAATAGCTACGTAATTTACCTGCTTTACATGCTATTTAGACATTTAGATTTCTTTGGAGGCAGGGTCTTTAAGAAAGGAATGTGTTTGGTTCAAAACCAACATAAGGTGTATGTTTTTTCACATAATTTTCATAGCTGGGCAAATATCACAGAACGATCTAGCGCGCGGGGCGATGGGCGACTCCGCTGGCGCCTTCGCGGGCCCCTCCGCCGCCTCTGCCTCCGCGCCGCCGCGCCCCTCCCCACCCCCTCCCCGCCGGCCTCTCCGGCCGCGGCCCCGCCGCCGCCCTCCGCGCCGGTC
>NC_041393.1:164904083-164920905 GCF_002162155.2 Triticum dicoccoides
CTCCCTCCGGCGGGAGGAGCTCCGGCGCGAGCTCCGGGAGCTTCGGGACGACCGCCGCTCCCCCTCCCGCCGTGATGACCGCTCCCCCTCCCGGTCACCGCGGGCGTCGTCGGGGGACTGGCGCGCCCGCCGGCGCTCCCCGTCGCCGTCCCGTCGTCGGGAACGCTCCCCGTCCCCCTCCCGTCCGGCCCGGGTCGGCTCGCCTCGCCCGCGGGACGGTATCCTCCCCACCCTGGACACTCGCCGCTACGTCCCTCCGCACGCGGCCTCCACTGGGGCTGCGGCCCCGGCTCCGGCTCATGGTGGTGGCACCTCCCGCGGCCGTCCTGGGCCGCCAAGAAGAAGAAGCGCCGGGGTGTCCGCCTCACTCCGGCCGTGCCACCCCCCGCGGGTCCGGGAGCCTCCTCCGCTCCGGGCCCCGTCTCCGATCTCCCTCGTCCCCCATGCTTCAACTGTGGGGTGAGGGGGCATTCTCAGGTTGCTTGCGTCAACCCCCAGTGCTGCTACCTCTGCAAGGATCCCGGCCACCCCGCCATTCTGTGCCCGGATAGACCGGTGGTTTCAGAGCTCATGATGTATGGGCATGGGATCGAGGGGTTGGGCTTCTTCCACCTCGAGGTCCCGGACGCCCCTCCTCCGTCGCCCTCCCTTCAGGCGATTGTCACGGTCGTTGATGGGGTGGCGTCCCCAGAGATGATCGAGGCTGAGCTCAACCACCTCTACCGCCACCAGTGGGACTGGGTGGTCACCCCCACAGCCGGTCACATCTTCTCCGTCGTCTTCCTCGACTCCGTCAGCTTCGGCTACGCAACGCGTAGTGGCCGGATCACTCTCGCGCTCAACCAGCTGGTTGTCGAGATATCCGAGCCAGTACTCAACGCTCAGGCCATGGCTGTCCTCGACACCGCCTGGATCCTCATCTCCGGTCTCCCCGATATTGCGCGGTCCGAGCTCGTCATCCGCCAGATGTCTCGCCTCTTGGGCAAGGTGGTGGTGGTCGACGAGCTCTCATTGCGCAAGGAGGAGGAGGTGCGGGTCAAGGTCAAGTGCCTCGACTCCTCCAAGCTGCGCACTTCGGTCCGGGTCTTCTTCAACGACCAGGGCTTCAACCTCAGGATCGCCCCCGAGCCTCCCAACCACGTTGGGCGTCCCCGCTTCCTCGACGTCGGCCCCCCTGGTGACAACCCGGGGGCCGGCGGAGACTACCACGGCCGCCACCGCTCTCGTTCTCACCGCTCGGATGAGGCGGGGGCGTCCGAGGACTCCCGCTCCCCATCCCCCTCGCCCCCCTCCGTCTGCGGGGGGCAAGGGCCGCCTCTCGCCCCCCGGTGGATTGCCCGCCGATCTCTGACGTGTCGCCATCCGAGGGGAGCGACATCTCCAGTGTGGGCCTGGTGGTCTGCCCGGCCTCCTCCCCGCGCTCCCCCACCTCGTCCCCGCCACCTGTGCTGGCCATGGTCGGCCTGCTCGGCGGCCTGCTCTCCGACTCTTCGGCGGCGCCCGCGGGTGGGGGGACGCCTCCTGTGGTTGTCCCCCCCACTCCGGCTTCGCCTCCCCCCGTCGCCGTCTCCTCCTCGCAGCCTGACGCTCCTCCGGCCCCGTCGTCTCCACGGGCTCCCTCGGAGGCCTGCTCTCCGGCCCCCAGTGCGCCTCCTCCCCCTTTGGCCGTACCATCACCCCTGGCCCAGATCTTCCTCGGCTGTGCTGGGTCGGGACTGCTGCCCTCCCCTCCGTCGTCTCCTGGGGCGGGGGCGGCCCGGATCATCACGCCTCTGGCGGCCCAGCCCCCCCTCCCCGCTCTGCCGCCTACTCCCGTCGCAGTCGGTCGGCCTCCTCCCCGGTGGTGGCCTCCCGCCGGAGTGCTCGGCTGGACGTTGCCCACCCTGCGGGCAGCCCGGCGCTGCCCATCCCCGAGCGGGCGGAGCTCCGCGCTACCGCCCGTAACCTGGAGCCAGGTACGCCCTCCATTCCCCCCTCTGCTTCGTCTTGTTCTTTCTCTGCGCTTGAGTCTGTTCCGCTGGGTCATCTCGCCAAAGTGGCCTCCGACTCTGCGATCATTTTCCGAGGGGAAGTTGGCCCCCCTCTCGCCCAGATCGCGGCCATCAGAGCCCGTGAGGTTCTCGATGGGAAACTTGCGGAGGCCCGGGTGGCCCTCCTCGTTCCCCCAGCCGCCTCTATGTCTGGGGGATCTTCCTCTCCGCCTCGGCCGCAGCCGACGGCCCCTCCTCCCTCGGTGGCCGTGCCGGAGATTCGGGGACGCACCCGCTCCCGCACGGCGGCCCTTCGTGCGCTTAGCGCTTCCTGTGTTCTGGGGTCAAGCAGCCCCCCAATGGCTCCTTAATGCGGGCCCTCTTCTGGAACATCCGCGGCTTCGGCCATGATGGCCGCCGCCGCCAGTTAGTGGAATACATGCGAGATGAGCACATCGACATCGTGGTTGTGCAAGAGACCATGCGTCGCGATTTTGTGCTCCCTGAGCTTGACCGGCTGAGCTCTCACCTCTTTGCGTGGCACTGGCTCCCTTCTAGTGGGAGCGCGGGCCACTCGGGTGGCATCCTTTTAGGTGTGAAGGATGCCACCTTTGAGGTGGGCAGCATGGATAGGGGTGAATTCTTCGCCAGCATGGAGCTTTTCGAGAGGTCGCTCAACTTCAAGTGGGAGATCATCATTGTCTATGGACCGGCCGATCATAGTAGGTCGGCCTCCTTCTTGGAGGAGCTCCACCGGAAAATCTCGGCCGCCTCCCTCCTCGTGGTTGTCGGGGGCGACTTCAACCTGCTGCGTGTTGCGGAGGACAAGAACAATGGCAATGTTTGCTTTGCCCGGATGGACATGTTTAACGACTTCATTGCCGACCTCGCCC
The DNA here is from genome assembly GCF_002162155.2 of Triticum dicoccoides. Classification (NCBI taxonomy): domain Eukaryota; kingdom Viridiplantae; phylum Streptophyta; class Magnoliopsida; order Poales; family Poaceae; genus Triticum; species Triticum dicoccoides. The sequence continues at coordinate 164,906,947 of NC_041393.1, forward strand.
TCCGGGAGATTGATCGGGTTGGGGCCCGTTTTACTTGGACCAACCGACAAGCCTCCCCGACCCTGTCCGTCTTGGACAGGGTCCTAGTTTCCTCGGAATGGGACCTCCGATGCCCCCTAGCCTCTCTTCGCGCCATCACCCGGATTGGTTCCGACCACGTCCCCTTGCTCCTCTCCTCCGCGGACGAGCATCCGCCGATCCCCCCTCGGTTCCGGTTTGAGACCTTCTGGCTTTCCCAGGCCGGGTTTACCGACGCCGTCTGTGCTCGGTGGATCGAGGCTCGGGCCCACCCCCACCCTCACCCCCCTTCTGCTATTGACGTGTGGCACTTCTGTGCGAAGCGTGGCCGGCAATTTATGAAGGGCTGGGGGGCCAACCTGGGCCGTGACGCCAGGGAGCGTAAGAAGGCGTTGCTCACCGCTATCCAGGCCCTCGACTTTCGGGCTGACGCGGTGGGTCTCTCCCCGGACGAGTGGCTCTCCCGCTATGACCTCGAAGACCAGCTCTCCGTGATTTACACCGATGAGGAAGCCTATTGGCGCCTTCGGGGCGCTCAGCGTTGGGTCCTGAAGGGTGACGCGAATACGGCTTACTTCCAGGCGATTGCCAACGGGCGCCGTAGACGCAACACCATTCCCTGCCTTTGGGATGGGGTAACCCTCCTCCAGGACCCCCGGGACATCCGCTCCCATGTCGACGGCTTCTATCGTTCCCTCTTCTCTCCCGCTCCTCGGAGCGGCATCTCCCTCGCCCCTGATTATTGGGCCCGCGCCCAACTTGTCTCTGACGCAGAGAACGCGTCCCTGACGGCCCCCTTCTCTGAGCAGGAGGTCTGGGAGGCCATCAAGGGTATGAACTCCTCCTCTGCTCCGGGCCCGGACGGTCTTCCGGTCATTTTCTTCCAGACCTTCTGGAACGTGATTAAACCAGAGGTCATGGCCATCTTTGATGAATTCTTCATGGGATCTATTGACCTAGGCCGCCTCAACTTCAGGACCATCTCCCTCATCCCCAAGGTCCCTGGGGCGACTGACATCCGCCAGTTCCGCCCGATTACGGTCATTAACGTGATCTTCCGGATCCTGGCCAAGGGGTACGCCAATAGGGTGACCCTGCTTGCAGATCGGATTACCCACCCTAACCAATCAGCCTTCATTAAGGGTCGGTACATCCTGGATGGTGTCCTGGTGCTTCATGAGGTTCTTCATGAGGTCCGGGTCAAGCGCCTGAAGGCGGTCTTTTTGAAGATCGATTTTCACAAAGCCTATGATACGGTTAGCTGGTCCTTCCTTAGGGAAGTCCTTCTTCGGAAGGGCTTTGACGACCGGTGGATCACGAGAGTCATGCAAATGGTCTCTTGCGGTCGCACGGCGGTCAGCATCAACGGCGAGATCGGTCCCTTCTTCCCTACCCTATGTGGGGTGCGCCAAGGCGACCCCTTCTCCCCGTTCCTCTTCAATATGGTCGTGGACGCTTTGGCCTCCATTCTTGATAAGGCTAAAGCCGCGGGCCACATCCGAGGTATTACCCCCCACCTCTCTGGGGGCTCGGGAATCTCCATCCTCCAGTATGCTGACGACACGATCATCATGGTCGAAGGCTCGGAGATGGACATCACCAACCTCAAGTTCCTCCTTCTTTGCTTCCAACAGATGTCGGGCCTCAAGATTAACTTCGATAAGAGCGATGTTATGGTGATGGGATATTCCCCCGCTGAGTCTGTGGCCATTGCCAACAGACTTAATTGCCGCCTGGGCTCTTTCCCCACTACCTACCTTGGGACGCCCATTAGTGACTCGCGCCTCTCTGTCGCAGACCTACGCCCCTCCGTGACCAAGCTCCAGACCAGATGCGAGCCCTGGCAGGGGAGGTGGCTTTCCAAGGCGGCCAGGACTATCCTTATCAACTCCTCCCTCTCCAGCCTCCTCTTGTTTCTTATGAGTTTCTACAGCCTCCATGAATCTCTCCATAAGGAGATCGCCAAAATCCAGTCCCGATTCTACTGGGCTGGCGAGCATGGCCAGCAGAAGTATCACATGGTCAGCTGGCCTGACATCTGCAAGCCCAGGGAGCAGGGTGGATTGGGCATCATGTGCTCTAAACGGATGAATATTGCCCTTCTATCCCGGTGGCTGTGGCGTATCACGCAGGGTCATGGTGGCCTCTGGCTGGACATTATCCGGAATAAGTACCTGCGTGGTCAACCCCTTGCCTTTTGCCAGAAATCGGGAGGTTCTCAGTTCTGGCAGTCCCTCGTCCAACTTCTTCCGGTGCTCCGCATTGGTACCTCTATCTCGGTGGGGTCCGGCCTCTCGACGCTCTTCTGGTTTGATCGCTGGGCCGGCGACTCTCCCTTTGCGGCCTGCTTCCCCACCCTCTTCTCTATCGCTGTCGACCCCATGATCTCTGTTGATAGGGCCCTTCTTGACTTAGGGCGCCTCGCTTTCCGTCGGCCATTTGGGCCGGCGGAATCCGCCGCCTGGCGTGAGTTGCTTGATTGCGTTGCTCTGCATGAGCCGGTGGTGGATGGGGATTAGGATCTTGTGCGCTGGCACCTGGAGCCGTCGGGCCAGTTCTCTACCAAATCGCTATACTTGGCCATTGCCCCCTCATCCGCTCCCCTCCCCCTATCGATGGTGTGGTCCGTCCGCGTCCCCCTGAAGATTCGCATCTTCATGTGGCAGTGGATCCGTGGACGGATCCCGTCCGGTGTGGAGGTCCGCAAGCGTAATGGCCCGGGCACTGGTATCTGCCCCCTCTGTGCTGTTCCCGAGGACTCCAACCACATCTTCTTCGCCTGCGTCTCCGCCCGGTTCCTCTGGAGCTGCTTTCTCGAGATTGTCGGTGGGAGTTGGTGCCACACCAATTTCCCGGACTTTTTTGCTGAACTCCAATTGTCCCCTTCGTCCTCCCGCCACATTAGGTGGCTCGAGGTTGGGGTCCTTGCCTGGACGCTTTGGACCGTTCGCAATAAGCTAGTGATCCAGCGTACTCCTCTTCGTCGCGCTACTGATGCTCTCTACAAATTCTCGGGTTTCTTGCAGCTTTGGCGGCCGCTTAGCCGCCCCCTGGATCGGGACGCCATCTCTGCCTTCATCGCCGATCTCCGCTCGATGGCCGTCCGCCTGTCGCCCCCGCCGCCGCCGCCTCCGCCGGAGCCTGACTAGATCGCCTGCACTGGGCAGGCTTTGTTTTTTCTCTTTCTTCTGGGCTTGTTGAGCTGTGCCCTCAGCAGAACCTTAATACTTTGTTGTGGTACTTGGGTGGTGTGTGTGTGTGTGGACCTGTTGTGGTTGTATGTCTTGTGGCGGTTTGCTTTATTTATAAAGCGGGGCGAAAGCCTTTTTCGGTAAACCAACATAAGGCAAACTGGCATTGTTCTATCCTTACTAATTGCAGTGCATTAGTAAGAAAACTAAAACGGTCCCTTGCACAAGTGAAGTAGCAGGCTTCCTTGCACCAGATAAAGAATGAATTCAAAAGATTATGTGGACTGAATTATTTTAGAAACTGAAAATAATGTTACCAAAGTTGGGAATCCAAATATTCAGCTACAGCAGAGGACTTGCGGGCATGTGTTTTGACGAAAAAGGGTTTCCCCCCGCTTTATAGATAAAGCACCATCACCACCACATTCGAGTAAGAAGATACAAACGCACTCCACCACCACACTCAACGCACACACCCAAGGCGAGATACAAAGGTGCCGAGCACCGAAAACACCACCCCAACGACGACTAAGCACCCTAATGATAAGCCGAAGACCACCATGAAGATGAACAATCAACCGAGGAGCGGTGAGACGGACATGGACGGAGCGGGGACTCCAAGACGATGCCTTCATGAAGGATACGACCGTAGAAAGCCGTCATCATCTGATCCTGAAGATCAAGTTTTCACCAGGAGTGACACGCAGGAAGTGGGAGCACCACGACGGAGCCTGCAGGGAGGGGAACGACGTCCACGGACTCCGCCTCCGTCGGCCAATATCGGGACTGGGCAAGTGGTGAACCCCGGTGCTCCTACCCCTCCGTCGCAACCCCGCTCCGCCAACCACCCGCAACCATGCCGCCCAAGCGACCGTGGCTGCCCGCCCGCACCCGAGCTGCGCGGTCAGCCCACGACCAACGCGCCTCCCGCTGCCAGAGCCGCCACCCTGCCTCCAGACCACCTCGATGACCACCAAAGGCCGAGACTAAACAAATCCGCACCCCAACCGCCTCCGAGACCGCCGGCCAACCCCCTCTGCCTCGAGCAACGCCGGAACCAAGAACACGCGAGGATGGGGAAGGGGGAGGGGGAGGAGTGGCCCACGGCCACGACCGGCAACCACCTTAGGCCGGCGATAGGCAGCTCAGCAGCGGAGCCCCCGTCCCTCCAACCAGCTCCCCGCCTCGAAACCACCAGTTTTGCCCCACCCAGCCATTGGCCCGGCCCTGCGCGAGACCACGGCAGCGGCCCGTCGCCGGAGCAGAGGAAGCAGAGCCCTCGCCGCCACGTCCATGGATGGCCATTAGAGAAGTCTCCCGCATTGTACGACGCCGACCACCTGCAAGGGCCCGACCAGGCAGCGGCGCACGCATCCACCCGCTGCCACGCCGCCTCCCTGCCCATGAGCCATGGCAGTGGAGGCCGACCGCGACCCAGGTCGCCCGCGACCCGCGGCTCCAGAGGCGGATCTGGGTGCGCCGCCGCGATGCAGCCGCCCGCCACCACCGGCCTCTAGCCCGCACCACCTCCGTGCTGCCCGTCGCATCGCCGTCATGCACCATCGCCGGCCCACTCCGGAGTGCCACTGAGCTGCCGCGCCCAGCGCCGAGCGCCGCATCCGGCCTGAGGAATCCGGCCCACGCCGTATCCCCCGTGCGCGGAGACGAGAGAGCCCCGCCGCCGCCCGCGATGAGCGGGCTTCGGCCGCTCGCGCCCCCCGGCGGCGGCGAGGGAGGAGGGAATGGAGGAGGGAGGGACTGGCAGCGGCGCTAGGGTTAGGCCCCCCGGACGCCCGCGGGAGCGTCGCGGGAGGAAGGGGACCTGCGGACATGTGTTTTGCCTACAGAAATCATTAGTCAGTTGCATTCTTATGCGAATTTTTGTCCCATTAATGGTTTTTTCACCGTTTGCAGTTGTGGTGTTCTTTCTCTTTCTACTACCATCAGCTATCGTACGGAATACTCTGTGTTGTGATCACCTTTCAACAGCGAACCGTTTTTTGGTACCAGTATAATTCATTAACTCTTCCTCAGCATGAAGTTTTGCAACTAAACTTGAAATAGTTTTGTAGAAGGCTATTTTTGTGTTCCTTGAAGAGTTTCCAATTTAATTGCCTCATGTTTAAATAACTATGACTTATTTTTCTAGCTGCTCTGTCCACACACACACACACACACACACACACACACACACACACACACACGCACACACAACCCATTGGCACTCGTAGCGCGTGCTCCCCACATGGGTTGAGCCGCAGGCTGTGCACCACATTCCGTAGGTTTTCTAGACTTAGTTACAATGCCACATGTCGTCTTAACCCGCCGTCAAGTTTTTGAAAAAAGAACAACCCCGTCCTTGAAAGTATTATGTATTTTTTCCTCTTTTATTTGTATATAATATCTTAACCTGACTAGCTTGTGCCAAGTTCACTTAACTAGTCTTGAAAATGAGGATGTTGGAGCCAATGCAGCTCAGATGTGAATATGGGTGGTCTGTTATGACTGAGATCTATCGTTCTTTTGCATTTCTACATGCATGCTTCCAATCCTATAAAGAACCTATCGTTTTTTTTACGCTTTAGAATTTGTGATTTAGGTGTACAGAAGGCCCTGAATCCTCTGCCTTTCTTTTTGAAAAATTACAATTTTATTTTATTTTCCTAGAGCACTCATTCTGTGAACACAAGGGATAAACTTCTCTGCAAGCTTTTTAAACCATTTTGATGACTTGGTGAAATCTCTACCAGAGCATCTCTTATAGTAGCACCCATACATCTGCTTTTTCTCATGATATCTATCTGATAAAGTTTCAAAGGAGTTGGAATGTTTAGTACTACTACCTTTCATATTTCTCTTGCTTGAGTATGCATGTTCTTATCTAATAAAATTCTCTTTCAAAGCAGTCTTTCACCTTTAACGTGTCTTGTGACTGGGAAGGCTCGTGGTCCTTCTGGGTTGCTCAACATTGAGTTTTTTTTCTATCCTTTTGTGTTCCACCACCTTCTATCCATCATTTAAAGCTTCAACATTTACTTCAGTCTTCTTAAGATCACCTTTCTATGTTATGATGATACCTTCTTCACCAGGCTTCCTGTTTTTTTTGCGTATCGTCTACATATGGTTCACATTCTTCCTCACCTTAGCAGCTCAAATTGAATGATCAACTTCGTTCTTTTCGCCAGTCCCCCATGACCTTAGCAGGAGCAGATTTGGATTTGGCATGAGTAGGTTTTGGGCACAGTGTTTTATCAGAACAAGAGTAGAAAGCATTCTTAGAGCAAAATATTTTCACCACTCTTATAAATTTTAAAGCTTTCTTAGATTCTTGTTTGAGTAACTTTTTCCTTCTTACCACCATTTCTTTATCATTTGCATTGTTTTTCAATTTACAGGTTGGTATATTGCACGTGCGGAAAGGTCGCAAAGATCCGAGGCGCAGACGCACTTTAAGTCTGAGATTAAATGTAGCAGAAGGCGTAGAGGCGTTCACAAGTGGTATGCATCCTTTCAACTAGTATGAGGCTTCTAGTAAAAGGCATATGGATTTGGGGCTCGGGCCAATAGGGTTGTACTCCCTCTGTAAACTAATATAAGAGCGTTTATATCACTACTCCCTCCGTCCGCGAATAAGTGTACATCTAGCTTTTGTCTTAAGTCAAAGTTTTAATACTTTGACCACCTTTCTAGGAAAGAGTAAAAGCATTTATGGCACCAAATTAGTATCACTAGATTCGTTTTGAAATGTACTTTCATAATATATCAATTTGATGTCATATATGTTATTACTATTTTCTATAAAGTTGGTCAAAATTTTAAAACTTTGACTTAGAACAAAAGTTAGATGTACACTTATTCGCGGACGGAGGGAGTACTTTATAGTGATCTAAACGCTCTTATATTAGTTTACAGGGGGAGTATGTTTTATGTTTGTATATCCGAATGTGTGTTTCCCTCCGTTCATTTCTATGTGAGATAGATGTTTTAACAATGAAATTCCACTTTCCAGGTACTTTAACTGTCGAAGTATGAGATACTTGTCAGTGCAAGAGAGTGCGCCTAGTTGATTTGATGAATATGGTGGGATAGGCATTTTAACTTTCCCCCCCTCTAGGTGCTTAATATATTATTATATGAAACAAAGATTGATCATATATCTGCTTTTTTATTGCAGAAGAAAAGCGGCACCACTAGTCAACGAATTGGAATCCGTGACTTGCCTAGAGTGCAACTGTCTGGATGAACGCTTGTACAGTAGGTAGTTTATTCATGCAGGGAGTAGCAAGGAGACCAGGGTGCTGCTGTGACACTGGTTGTGGCCTAGGTAATTGGTTTCAGGGCTGTTGGTCAGAGTCAAAATTTATGGCAACTTTGTTCTGGGGCTACCATTATAGGCATTCGTTGATGACGGTTTCAGGGAGACGTGCTTGTGTTGCATGAGCTGATTTGCTGACATAAACAAATGATCAGCGTTTTTCTTGTATTATTAATGGTTGGTTTTACAAGCATTTGTTGTCTTCTCTTAGTTAAAATTATGATTTCCCAGATGTGCTGCCTAGAGCATCTCCAAAAGCAGACCCAAAAAATGAGCACAATACCTAAAAATTAAACAGTTTTTTTTGGCCCAAAATTCCAATAGCAGACTTACCGATCATTTTATCTTCTAGTAACCTAAGGGCAACTCCAACCGTCTAACGCATTTTGTCCGTTTGGGTCTGCGAGGGCAAAAACCACGGCCCAACATGATGACCCATTTTGTGAAACGGTTAGTTTTGTGTTTGCCCTGATGCAAATCTGCCTCAAATTTAGGCCACGTTTCGTGTCCACACTGATACGAGATAGACGTGTCACACTTCTGCTTCTTGTTCGGCCTGGACCCGCGCGTTGGCCACCCAACCACATCCGATTTTTTGTTAGAAAAGACCACATACGTTTCTGGATTGATAAAAAAGATTACCTGCTCATCATATCGACAAAAAAAGACAGGCTATGCCATGGCGGCAGGCTCGGCAGACGACACATGGCACCTGCCGCCACAGCGCACGGCGGCGGGAGGTCCTATATGACGCTCTTTGCGTCAAGTTGCTGGTGTTTCGCACAGAGCATCCACTTGGCGGGCTTGTTGGGCCGTTTTCTGTTTCTACTGTTTCCCTTCTGTCTAAAAAAAAATACCATAGTTGCAGGGATTCGAACCCAAGACCTTACACTATACAAAAAGTGGAACTACCAGTTAATGATTCTTCAGCAGCGCCAAGCTTAAAGAACCAAACAGGCAGCGCAGTCCAAAATATATATCTTGAATTTCAAAAGCATTTTTATTAAAAAAAAAACAAAGGGATCTGTGACACACAAGCAAATTGCTGATTCAAAAAAAAAAACGAAATGTTTGAAAAATCAGGAACATTTTTTTGAAATGGAACCTTTTTAAATTCCAAGGCAGAAATTGAAAACACGAACATATTTGAAAAATGTGAAAACAAGAACATTTTCTGAAAATTTTAAACTGAACAATTTTCAAAACTCCTGAAAAGTTGAAAACATGTGCATTTTTGAAAATTGCGAACAATTTTTGGAAACGAGAACATTTTTGAACTGCCCAATTTTTTTGAAATTTGTGAACAAAAAGTTGAGACTGAACAATTTCAAAACTCTTGAAGAAATGAAAACATGCACATTTTTCAAATTTGTGAACAAATTTTGAAAGCGGGAACATGTTTTGAACCGCCCGAACATTTTTTGAAATTTGTGAACAAAAATTTGATATTGAACAATTTTGAAACACCTGAAAAAATTAAATGTGCAAATTTTATAAAGTTGCGAACAATTTTTTGAAAACGGGAACATGTTTTGAACAGCCCGAACATTTTTTGAAATTTGTGATTTTTTTTTTGAAAATGAACAATTTTGAAACTCAAAAGTGAGAGTGTGCACATTTTTCTGAATTTTTTTTGAACAATTTTCAAAAATGGGAACATTTTTTTGGGCAATTTTTGAACAAATTTTGAAGCGAAAACATATCTCTTAAACCGAACATTTTTTAATTTGTGAACAAAATTCGAAAAGACGAACACTTTTTTAAAATTCTAAAAGTTTATCAAATTTCTAAACAAAAATTTGAAAACAGGAACACTTTTTTTGCCTAGGCGAACGAAAAAATTGAAAGTGCAGAAAATGATTTTGGAAAACATGAATTTTTTTGAAGTTGCTAACAAATTATGAAATTCTGAACAAAGTTTTAAACCATAAACTTTTTTTGAATTTTTGAACAAATATTTAAAATGGGACATTTCATGAAATATGTACATTTTTTGAACCAAAGCGAACAAATTTTGCAAATTATGAACAAAATTTGAAAACAGGAACATTTTTCGTAAAAATGAACAAAATTTGTAAAATGCGAACATTTTTGACAAAGAAAAAGAAATCTGAGAAAGAAAATGAAAATGAAAAGAAAAGAAAATCAGAGAAAAAAGAAACAAGTAAAGAAAATAAACATAAAAAGGAAACACTGAGATAAAAGGAAAAAATAAATAGAAAAAACAGAAAAGAAAGAAATCCGGTTCAGGAACCTTTTAGAAGGTTCCCAAAACGTAAAAAACCGGCTGGGAACCTTCGGAAGGTTCCCAAAACCAGAAACACTGAAAACGCGCAGATGGGCCGGCCCAAAATCGAACGATCGCCTGATCGCCTGTGTGCGAAGCCGCGTCTGTTTGCCACAGAGAGCGGCGAATAGGGAATTCCCACGGCGGCAGCCTGTGCATCACAGGGAATTGGCCGGGCCAACAGAACGGAAACACGCTAGTTGGCCACACGACGCGACGCGATTTTGGACTGTAGGGTTTTTGATTTGTTCTGCGCATGCATAGCAAGTACTACACGCAAGACCCTCAAAAAAAAAAAAAAGCAAGTACACGCACATGCACCACCATTCTACTAGCGGGGCAAAGCCTGTATGCATGAGGCACGCACAGCAGGCGCTGGTGGTGCCCAAAAATTGTTGCATGTACTTGGATGAGGCGCGGTAACCGAAAACAATCGTCTCTCATCTGTTTCACGCATGTATTTAGGCTGAAAGTCCTCCTATGCATGCATGCGCAGAACCAACTAACAGCCCTGTAATCCAAAGTCGTGTTGCGCCATTTTTTTTGTTAATAATAAATAATGATCCAGTTATTCTAAAACTGATAAAGGTAACTTAGAATGTTGAAAAATGAAAAGGACGCTATGAGTAATAGCGTCTAAGCTGGCCGCTAGTGTGAACCATATCCAGGGTCTGGATGCTAGTATTATCAGCGTCCAATGCATGGTTCAACTAGAACAAAAGAGCAAGAACAATGACCGGCAAAAAATGCATACGGTGATAAACTAAAGATGGCACAAGCAACAAAAATTAAGAAGAGACAACGCACTTGGCTGGACCCCGCAAGTCAGCAAGACGTTTCGGTCCCTCCATGCGGTACCCTGGCAATGAGTGAGTCAGATTCTTAGGAGTTGGATATGCTTGTAAGGGCATCTCCAACGTGAACCCCTAAACCGCTTGCAATTATTAGGATCGAGCAGTACATACGTGTTTTGTCATTCAATGCGATACTCCATTGGTTCATGGATCGGTTTGGATGTCTGTTTCCTCATAAACCGGAGGCAAACTAGGGGGTCTTGCGGGCGTCTAGACCAATGTCACGTACGCATCCGACAACTCGGTCCCATTCAAAAACCATCCCGTGTGAAACTGTTACTTACATTCATGTTGGCCAGCGCAGTTCCAGAGCAGACTTGACGGTCCGGTATTGATACCTGTCAGAGGGACGCGACTGGACGAGCACGCGACATTGATTCAATGCAGACTTGGCAACTGAGAAGCCTACTCCGGCCGCTGCGTCGCATTGAAGCTGGCATCCAATCCCTTCGTCTGGCCTTGATGCCTATTTAAGTAGGAATTGGATGTCGTCCAACCCTATTCGCTCCTCACTGCTCTAGCACCGTCCACACTCTTCGCACCTCACTGCTCCGGCGACGTCCACTACTCTCCGATCCTCCTTGCTCCCACCCTCCTCGCTCCTTGCTGCTCCAGCGTCGAGGACATCATCGTACCATGCCCAAATCGTGGTTCTCCATGCCATCAGGTAGCAATGGTGGCTTCGGATCTTCCTCTGGATCATGGCGCCGCCGCTATTGCTCTCCGAGGTCGTCTTCCTCAATGGCCGCCGGTGACGAGGACCAGGCGGCACCCAGGCAAGCATGTCACACCCCGCACCCTTCCGCCACCGGAAGGATTACTCCAACTCCGACGACGGCCCGACCAGCCAGGGCTGCCACATGTACGAGGTTAGCGTTTCCGGATCCGGCTTGCCTGCTCCCTCCCCATGCTCCCATCCGTGCTCCTACTTCATCCTACGGTTGTCCTTTTTCCTTTTTTCTTTCTAGAGAAGGGAGAGAAGTTCACATTTCAACCTCGAACTAACAACTCGGCTTGATTTACAACCCCGAACTATGAAACCGGTCGAAATACACCCCGAACTAACCACATGGTCCAAAACACAACCCTGGTCTTTGTTTTGTGTCTGTCAAGCGGTTTTGACCGAAGTCAACGCTGACTGGACTGCTGACTAGGCACCCAGGAAATAAAAAAACAAGAACAAAACTCTACCCCCTCTTCTATCTCTCTCTGCCAATGAGTAAAAGGATGCAGCCGCCGCCGCTCGTTCTCTCTATCTCTGTTCATCGCCCAGCCGCCCCTGCCTCTGTCTGTCGTCGGCGCCAGCCTACACCACCTGCAGCCTGACACCGGAACAGCCGCTCTAGCTGCTCGCAAACAACCAGTCGCGGCGCCTAGGCAGCGCCGATGCAGTACCTCCGTCCGTCGCCGTCGCCGTCGCCAGACAACACCAACTGCAGCCTCTAGCTGGAACAGCCGTTCTGGGCCTGTATAGGAAGATGACGACCGGGAGGATACTATGCTCTCTGCCGCCGCCTCGCTGCTGCATGGCCGGGAAAGGGGCAATGTGTGATGGACGGTGGGGAGTGGTCGGGGAGGGGCGTCAGCGCAGCTCGGGACGGCAGTGTTGGAACCGGTCTTTCAGGTAGTAGTGCATGCACAAACGTGCGTGCTGTTGCTGTGCCAACGCCCACGATCTGCATGCTACTACTCATTTCTAGGGGTGGTTAGCCTGTGCATAGCTAAGTTAGTTAAGAACTTAAGATAGCTGTGTGTCCGTGTGTAATCTCTGTATAAATGTACACTGAGAGAATCAATACAGCTGTCTACCTCACTTCACTTTCTACAGGCAGCGGCAACAGTAGCAAGGACCGAGTCTAGTAAGGCACGGGCATCCAGTACCCGGCGTCGGAGAAAGAGAGAGAAGTATTTTTTAATTTCCTGGGTGCCTAGTCAGCAGTCCAGTCAGCGTTGACTTTGGTCAAAACCGCTTGACCGACAGAAAACCGAGACCAGGGTTGAGTTTTGGACCTAGTAGTTAGTTCGGGGTGCATTTCAACTGGTTTCGTAGTTCAGGGTTGTAAATCGAACCGAGTGGTTAGTTCGAGGTTGAAATGGGGACTCCTCTCTTCTTTCTAATATAATCATCACCCCCCTGATTTTAAGGGGGTGGGGCCGGGTCTTATTTTGTTCCAATCAAATCATGCCACGTATGCGGGAGCACGGATGGGCACACACGCGGGGAGCAGGCAAGTCTCGTCCAGCGTTCCACGCGGGGAGCAGGCAAGTCTCGTCCAGCGTTCCCTTCAAGTTAACCTCCTAGTTCTTTTAAGTTTTTAGTTAATGGAAGAAATATCATTCGTTTTATGTAAATTATGTCTGAACTTTACTGAATCCGTGTGGTTTATTCAAAAAATTGAAGTGAATGCGACCACAGTTGGATGACCCGCTCCCTCATCATTTTCCGAGGACTGGTATAGACGAGTTCGTGAACGGATACACGTGTCCGTTTTGGGGCAGCATTGGAGATATCGTAAGTGAACTATGTTGTTGATGTGGATATAAGTAGTGTCTCTCTTATTCATATAGTTTATCCGAAGGGATCACGAAACAAACTGAATTGGGACCTGATACTTCCCCTCTGGTTATTTCCCCTCTATAATCTGAGCTAATACTTGAGTGATTAGAGAGAGAGAGCGAGAGCGAGAGAGCACTAATCCCCTATATTTGATGGAGTAGTGGCTGTATTTGATGCTTTCGAGGAGCGATGATTGCATGCGAACTAGATTTTGCACCTCACAGAATTTCCATATACCAGTTGGAAATCACTCAGTTCAATTCAACTAGAACACTAGCCGAACCACATAACTGGACGCTCTTGGCAATAGCGTCCAGACAAGGACATGGTTCTCAGTGACGTCCAACGCTGGACGCTGTTGTTCATGGCGTCCATCCTATTTTTAAAATATTTCTTGCACCGTTTACCAATCTTGGAATTACCGAACTGTTAATTATTAATGGTAAAAAAATCGGCGTGTTGCGCGCAGCACCTAGTACCTGTCACCACAGGGCATGGTGGCGGGGCCCACCAGCGCCCCTTCGTTCCGTTCGCTCGATTGATTGGTTGTAATGCACAGGCTGTCACCGTGCGCTGTGGCGGCAAGCCCTACTACGGCGGGTGCCACGCGTCGGCTGCCGGGCCTACCGCCACGGCATAGTTGGTCTTTTCTGTCAATACGATGAGAAGGTGATCTTTTTTGTCAATCTAAAAACGTATGTGATCATTTCTGGCAAAAATTCACACCACATCCATTC